>NW_027309818.1:0-300000 GCF_047496795.1 Chiloscyllium punctatum
ACAGGACAGAAATGAACCAGCAGCTTTCTGTGTTCCTGCTCCCAACGTAACATTTGACCATTTAGTTTATCTTGTCTTCGGTCTAACATCCAACAAGGATCATTTCACAGATCCAATAACAGATCCCCAGGAGTGAGTTCCAGACTGAAATCTAATTGAGTGGTTTAGGGTTTACATACAGCATATGAGATACCCAGGAGTGAGGGACAGACTGGAATCTAATCGAGGGGTTCAGGGTGGTTTACATACAGAATAACAGATGACAAGTAGTGAGTCACAAAATCACGGAGTCATACAGTCCTAGAGATGTACAGCATGGAAACAGACCCTTTGGTCCAACCCGTCCATGCCGACCAGATATCCTAACCTACTCTAGACTCTTTTTCAAGCACTTGGACCATCTCCCTCCAAAACTTCCCCATTCATATACCCATCGAGGTGCATTTTAAATGTTGCAATTGTACTGCCCTCCACCACTCCCTCTGACAGTTAATTCCATTCATGTACCACCCTCTGAGTGAACAAGTTGCCCCTTAGGTCTCTTTCATATTACCTCTCACACTAAACCAATTCCATTTAGTTCTTTACTCCCTACCCCAGGAAAAAGACTTTGTCTATTTCTCCTATCCATGCCCGTCATGATTTTATAAACCTTGATAATGTCACCCCTCAGCCTCTGATGCTCCAGGGAAAACAGCCCCAGCCTATTCAGCCTCTCCCTGTGGCTCAAATCCTCTAACCCTGGCAACCTCCTTGTAAAACTTTTCTGAACCCTTTCAAATTTCACAACATCCTTCCGATAGGAAGGAGACCAGAATTGCACGCCATATTCCAACGGTGGCCTAACCCATGTCCAGTCCAGCCACAATATGACCTCTCAATGCCTATACTCAAAACACTGACCAATAAAGGAAAGCATACCAAACGCTGCCTACATTATCTTATCCACCTGCCACTCTACTCTCGCGGAGCTACGAACCTGCACTTCAAAGTCTCTTTGTTCAGCAACTCTCCCTCGGACCTGACCATTAAGTGTATAAACCCTGCTCAAATTTGCTTTCCCAAAATGCAGCTCCTCGTGTTTATCGAAGTGGAATAGAATTGAAGGTTTTGGGGTGTTTTTGAAACATGCCAGTCACACATAGATGGAAGTGAGTTACACGTTGGAATCTAACCGAGAGGGTTCCGGGTGATTCATATAATCCCGACAGTGGGGAAACAAGCTGTTCAGTCCAACAAGACCACACTGACACACACAAGAATAACCCATCCAGATCCATTTTCCCACATTTACCCCTGACTAATACACCTCACATACACATCCCTGAACACTGTGGACAATTTTAACAGCTTTGGATTGAATGGTTAATATACAGAATAACAGATACCCAGGAGTGTGATACAGACTGGAATCTAATCAAACGATTGAAGTGGCTAATGAACAGAGTCCCTTAAAATTGGAAGTCAGTTACAGATTGGAATTTTATCAAGGGGATTCAGGACGATTATGTGTACAATAACAGATATCCCAGAGTGAGTTACAGACTGGAATCTAATGAAGGGTTTCAGGGTGGTTTATATGCAGAATAACAGGTAACCCGGAGTGAGTTATAGAGTCATAGAATCATCTAGATGTACAGCATGGAAACAGATCCTTCGGTCCAACCTGTCAATGCCGATCAGATATCCCAACCCAATCTAGTTCCACCTGGCAGCACCTGGCCCATGTCCCTCCAAACCCTTCCGATTTATATACTCATCCAAATTCCTCTTAAATGTTGCAGTTGTACCAGCCTCCACCACTTCCTCTAGCAGCTCACTCCATAAACGTACCACTTTCCGCGTGAAATTTTTGTCCCTTAGGTCTCTTTCATATCTTTCCCCTCTCAAACTAAACCTATGCCCTCTAGTTCTGGACTCCCTTAGACCAGGGTAAACCTCGATAAGTTCACCCCTCAGCCTCTGACACTCCAGGGAAAACAGCCCCAGCCTGTTCAGCCTGTCCCTGTAGCTCCAATCCTCCAACCCTGGCAACATCCTTGTAAATCCTTTCTGAACCCTTTCAAGATTCACAACATCTTTCCGATAGGAAGGAGACCAGAATTGCACGCACTATTCCAAGAGTGACCTAACCAATGTCCTGTATAGCCGCAACATGACCTCCCAACTCCTGTAATCGGTACTCTGACCAATAAAGGAAAGGATACAAAATGCCTTCTTCACTATCCTATCTCCCCGCGACTCCACTGGCAAGGAACAATGAACCTGCACTCCAAGGTCTCTTTGTTCAGCAACACGCCCTAGGACATTACCATTAAATGTAGAAGTCCTGCTAAGATTTGCTTTCCCAAAATCCAGCACCTCGCATTTATCTGAATTAAACTCCATCTGTCACTTCTCAGCCTATTAGCCCATCTGATCCAGATCCTGTTGTAATCTGAGGAAACCCTCTTCGCTGTCCACTACACCTGCAATTTTGGTGTCATCTGCAAACTTACTAACAGTACCTCTTATGCTCGCATCCAAATCATTTATATAAATGACAAAAAGTAGAGGGCCCAACTCTGATCCTTGTGAAACTCCACTGGTCACAGGCCTCCAGACTGAAAAACAACTCTCCACCACCACCCTCTGTCTTCTACCTTTGAGCCAGTTCTGTATCTAAATGGCTATTTCTCCCTGTATTCCAAGAGATCTAACCTGCTAATCAGTCTCCCATGGGGAACCTTGTCGAACACCTTACTGAAGTTCATATAGATCACATCTACTGCTCTGCCCTCATCAATCTTCTTTGTTACTTCTTCAAAAAACTCTATCAAGTTTGTGAGACATGATTTACCACGTACAAAGCCATGTTCACTATCCCGCATCAGTCCTTGCCTTTCCAAATACATATATATCCTGTCCCTCAGGATTCCCTCCAACAACCTGCCCACCGCCGAGGTCAGGCTGACCGATCTATAGTTCCCTGGCTTGTCTTTACTGCCCTTCGTAAACAGTGGCACCACGTTTGCCAAACTCCAGTCTTCTGGCACCTCCCCGTGACTATCGATGACACAAATATCTCAGCAAGAGGCCCAGCAAACAATTCTCTAGCTTCCCACAAAGTTCTCGGGTACACCTAATCAGGTCCTGGGGATTTATCCACCTTTAACCATTTCAAGACATCCAGCACTTCCTCCTCGGCATATCTGCAACATTTTGCAAGATGTCACCATCGATTTCCCTACAGTCTACATCTTCCATATCCTTTTCCACAGTAAATACTGATGCAAAATATTCATTTAATATCTCCTCCATTTTCTGTGGCTCCACACAAAAGCCGCCTTGCTGTTTTTTGAAGGGCCCTATTCTCTCTCTAGTTACCCTTTGTCCTTAATATATTTGTAAAAACACTTTGGATTCTACTTAATTCTATTTTCCAAAGCCATCTCATGTCCACGTTTTGTCTTCCTGATTTCCCTCTTAAGTATACTCCAACTTCCTTTATACTCTTCTAAGGATTCACTCGACCTATCCTGTCTATACCTGACATATGCATCCTTCTTTTTCTGAACGAAACCCTCAATTGCTTTAGTCAGCCAGCATTCCCTATATCTACCAGCCTTCCCTTTTAATCCTGGCAGGAAGTTACATCCTGGAATCTAATCGTGGGGTTCAGGGTGGTTTATATACAGAAAAACAGATAGCCCGGTGTGAGTTACAGCCTAGAATCGAATCGAGGTGTTCATGGTGGTTATATACAGAATAACAGATAGCCCAGAGTGGGTTACAGCCTGGAATCGATTCGAGGTGTTCAGGGTGGGTTATATACAGAATAACAGACAACCTGAAGTGAGTTACAGCCTGGAATCTAATCATGGGGTTCAGGGTTGTTTATATACAGAACAGCAGACATCCCGGTGTGATTTACAGCCTGCTATCTAATCGCGGGTTTCAGGGTGGTTTATATCCAGAATAACAGATATTCTGGGGTGTGTTACAGCCTGGAATCTAATTGAGTGATTCAGGGTGGTTTATCTGCAGAACAACAGACACCCCGGACTGAGTTACAGCCTGGAATGTAATCGAGGGGTTCAGGGTGGGTTATATACAGAATAACAGAGAGCCCAGAGTGAGTTACAGCCTGCAATCTAATCGAGGGGTTCAGGGTGGGTTATATACAGAATAACGGATAGCCCAGAATGAGTTACGGCCTGGAATCTAATCGAGGGGTCAAGAATATTAGTATACAGAATAACAGATAGCCGGGGTGTGTTACTGCCTGGAATCTGATCAATGTCTGTTCACTTTAAGATAGGACGGGTTTTGCTGAATCGAAAGTACAGCCACAGATGCCAGCTAAAGGTCAGACTGTTCCAAATGTAACAATTAGCTGGGAAATGGAAGCCTGAGGTTTTGGTTGCTGTTTTGACAGCAGTTCAAAAGCAATCAAAGACCTTAAATAATGCTCAGAATATCTGAAGCCAATAGAATTTGAATATTATTGTTCGTACACCTGGAAATCAATCAAATTATGAGAATTATTATATCATGGGGCGTATATAAATCCAGAATTTTGAACACTGGAGGGAGAGCTGCTGCCATCCAACAGCAGAGTAACTGCTGTAGAGCAGGAGTGCTAACTGACCATCTCCAAAACTCTCTATCAAAGACACATGTTCATCTAAAACATACTTGCATTTTAAAAAAATATGACCACGTGAGATCAGCAGCTGAAAGAGTGAACACAGCGGGGAAGATGGAGACTGTGTGGTCTTGAGATTGTAACGTTTAATATGTGGGTTGTTGGAACAGCATATTTTTACAGAGTTGGAGTCAGATCGTAAGTAGCAAAGAAAAGAGGGGCTTGTATTTGCGAATAGCTTTTGTTTAGTGTTCACTATTAAAGTTATAAACTAACTTGCTATTTTTTGTTTAAATAGTGGAATGTGGGAGATCTGTGTCGCTCATATTTTAACAGATTACGATGTGAGGCGAGCTTTTCTGGGTGTTTGGTTTTAATTAACAAAGTGGTTTGACTCCACCTTGTAAATGTCCATTCACACTAACTCCATTTCCCTGCAGTTGGCCCATATCCTTCTCGTCCTTTCCTATCCACATATTTATCCAAATGCTTTTGAAATGTTGTTAATGTACCCCCTTAGCCACATCTTCTGGCAGCTCATCCACGTATCAGCCATTTATGTAAATAAGTGGTCCCTCAGGTTCCCTTTTATTCCTTCCCCTTTAACCTTAAACTAGTCCCGTCTCGTCCTCGATTCTCTAAACTTTGAAAAAGACTGAGAGCATTCACCCTATCCATATCCCTCATGATCTTATACAGCTCTATAAGGTCACCCCTCAGTCTCTTACACGCTAAAGAAAAGATCCTAGTTTGTCCAACCTCTCCCTATAACTCAGACCATTGGGTCCTGACAATGTCCTTGTAAATTTCTTTTGCACTCTTTATAATTTAATAACATCCTCCCCATAACAAGGTTACAAAACTGAACATAATACTCCAAGTGCGGCCTTACCAAAGTCCTGTGGAACTGCAACATAAATTCCCAACTTCTATCCTCAATATCCTGCCTGATGAAGGCCAATGTGCCAAATTCCCAACTTCTATCCTCAATAACCTGCCTGATGAAGGCCAATGTGCCAAAAGCCTTCTTCACTGCCCTGTCTACCTGTGACTCCACTCTCAGAGAACCGTGCACCTGAATTCCAAGGTCTCTCTGCCCATTACACCCCTTAAGGCCCGCCCATTCACCATGAAACTCCTGCCTTGATTTGAGATTCCAAACTGCAAGACCTCACACATCTATATTAAATTCCATTTGCCATTTCTCAGCCCAGTTGCCCACCTAATTAAAGTCCTGCTGCAATTTCTGATAAACTTCCTCACTGATCATGCTGCCACTTATTTTAGTGTCATCTGCAAACTTACTAATCATACCTTGTACATTCTCAACCAAATCATAGATAACAAACAGCTCTGGACCCAACCTCCAGTCTGACAAGTATCCTTCCATTCATCCCTCTGATTCCTATCAACAACCCAACTGTGTATCCAATTTGCCAGTTCCCCCAGCATTCTACGTGATGGAACCTTCCAGAGCAGCCTGCCATGTGGAATCTTATCAAAGGCCTTACTGAAATCCATAGAGACAACGTTAACCGCTCTGCCCTCATCAACATTCTTGGTCACTTCACTAAAGGACTCTAAGAAGTTTGGGAAGCATGATCTCCCACTCACAAGTCTATGCTGACTGCTCCGAATCAAACCCTGTGTAAGTAATGGGTGCAGTCAATGGTATGCTGTCCTTCATTGTAAGATGATTCGAGTACATCAGTAAAGCCATCTTCCTGCTGTTGTAGAGCCTTGCTGAGAGAGCATTTGGGGAATTCTGTACAGATTTGATCTCCTTTGTAAGGAATGATCTCCTTACCACAAACACGGGTGATGGTAACATGAGGATAGAGTTAAGAAGCTGAGTGTTTAACCTGTAGAGCTGTGAGAGACGAAGAAATTGTGATGCTGAAACACGAGGAGTGGCAGCGATCACTTATTTCCAAAAGAGACATTGACAGAGAGAGAAATTCCATACTTTACCTTGGATTGATTGGTTTGATTTATTGTCACGTGTATCTCAGTACAGGGAAACACTTTATTTATGAGCAGTGAAGCAGATCATAGTAAACATGGTCAGACAGATCATAGGGTGGAAATAGACTTGGACAGAGTAAGGCATACACGTTATACTGAACAGGACATGCAGTAGACAAGATCAACATGAACAAGATCAGCATTATTTGAACTTAGAGAGTCCATTCATCAGTCTATCGTGACTTTCCTCATAGATTATATGCCTAAATTAACTCTCCCCACATTATTGTGCAGTCGGCTTGTGAACCCTGTACTGAACGTCAGGTTATTCACAATCCCCAACAGCAGCCACAATACCTTCCATCTGAAACAGGTAGCCATTCACACCAGCTTCCACCCTGCATAAACAACACCAGGCTGGCTTCTCGGAGATGGAAGGTACCTTCTTGAGACTTCACACAAGATATATGGCTTCCCTCCTCACCACTAGAAAACCACGTTAATGCCCACGTGTGTATCATCAGCAACGGAGCCAAGAGGAACAACGTGGAGCAATCTGTCTGTGCAGCCTCTGCCCCACTTGTTCATCATGTTAGAGCATCATTTAGGAGACCCTTAAGACTGCCGATGCTGGAGATCAGAGTAGAGCATCAATCGCTGATAAAGCACAGACGGTCAGGCAGCATCCGAGAAGCAGGAGAATCGACGTTTCGCGAATAAGACATTGATCAGGAATCAGCATCAATTCCCTCATTCTGCCCCCGTGTAAGTACATTGAGGTGGGAATGGCCTTCTACTGTTCCGGTATAAGTGACTCAAGGGACTGAATGGCTTCTTCCTCGTCCGATTGGACAGGGCCAAGGGGCTGACTGGGTTATCCCTGGTTCCTGTTTAACAGCTAGATGTGCTGACAAGTGTGACAATGCTGCAGCTTTAAGAGGTTATTTTTATCCTGGTTTCTTTTAAGTGAGAGATTGAACGATCGTTACCAAGCTGGATAGTTAAGACCACTTGAGTAAACAGCTAGGGAGGCCTAAGGTTTATTTTAATGCAGCCTGAATGGGTGTGGCCAGCTCTCACAAATTAGGATCTCTGGGTTTTGGTTTCTCAGTAACATCAAAAACTATAGTGGTCTCCAAAGAGTTGGAAGCCTCAGAGAATGTCTCCTGGCTGCTACTCTATCTGAATTTTCTCTTGATGCTGTTTTCAATTCCTGAATTTTCCTTTTTGCTAAGGGCTGTGTTTATGGGAATTTCTTATGTTGGACTAGTTCATTAGTAATAGCTCCTAGATCGATTATTCTGTTTAGTTGCCCAATACAATTACGTTCTTCTAAATTCCTCTTTCTTTGGTTTTATTTTATCTTCCGTGTTTATATAAATGGTGTTTTCTTCACACCGAGTATTTTGACCAGTCACATTGCATCTGCGACAGACACTTTATATTTCCTTTAAAATAAGAAAACATTAGAGTCTAGGTTACCGCCTTCAAATATTTTCGAGGGGCTCTGGTGTGGACCATCACACTGGAATCCTTCTCTTCCTGAGTGATAGGCTGGAGGCACTGAATCGGCTGTCCTTGTTCTTCTCCAAAAGTTTCAATGGACTAAATGGCTTCCTCATATTCCTGTGAAAACTGCGTGAGGTGGTGAATGAACTCTTGTTTTACTGTGGCAATGTGCAGTGTCAGAAAGTGCTATTACATGAATGTTGTGGACATTTTAACAGCACACGCCTCAATGGAGTCTGGGTCTTGTTGCACATGGACACAAACCAGTTCAGGAGCTGACGGGGGACAAAATGTTCTGAACATTGTGGAATCTTCAGTGACCATCCCCACTTTCTGATCTTATGGTGGGGAGGGTGGGGACAGGGAGACATTGATGAAGCAGCTGAAGATGTTTGTGAAGAGGAAGCTACCCTGAGGATCTCGTACAGAGGTGACCCAGGACTGAGATGATGAACATCTTCCTTTGTTTTATGTTTGACTCCAAACACTGGAGAGGTTACTCTGATTCCGATTAAGTCCATTTTTGATAAGCTCCTTTATGTCAATAAAAGTCAACAACTGCCTTGATATCAGGGCCAGTCATTTTTATCTGAACCCTTGAGTCAACCTCTTTTGTTCATATCAATAGGCCATGGTATAGGAACAACACGTGTTTTCTTCAAACAAATGGTATTGAATGTCATGGTTTCTCTTCTCAAGAAAGTTAGGGAGCAAGACGACTGAAAGTGTTTGAAGAGGAGGTAGATGGATATTGACCTGTCAGAGAGTTGAGGGCGATGAAGAATTGGGTATTGAAGAGGATTTCAGACCGAGAGCAGATCAGTCACGATCTTAGTGAAGGGAAAGGCAGGTTTGGGGAGTGAATGACCTGCCCTGTTTCTGATGTTCTCCCATTCTGTTATTGGAAAGTTAGTGGGTGTTATTTTCATGGAAGTTCTGTTATTGAATGATTCAGTCAGGGAGACCAGAGGATTTTGTGAGCCATCTTTGGGTGAGGTATGGGGGCTGTATTCACACTGAATCTCGGTGTACAACATGACCAACAAATGAAGCACAAGTTGCAGAGAGGGGAAACTCGGTAAAGAGAGATGAGGGGCCTCTTTCATACCCAGCCTGGGCTTCCCAATTACATTTCCCAAATCATCTCAAACCGTGTGGGACAGTCTTGAAGGGTCGCATGGTCTCCTCTGTTTCTGTGCACCAGGTTATAGGAGTAAGTAGCCTCCAACTGCTCCTGTCTAGCAGGTTTGAGGGGCTGAATGGAACACAGGAACATGGGACTGAGGAACAGGAGTGGGTCATTAGATACTTTGAGCCTTCTCCATCAGGCACTAAAATTGTGGCTGATCAGGTTGTGGACTCAGCCTCACTTTCCTGTCTCCATCCCATTATGCATGACTCACTTCTCTGTCAAATATTTACCTAACGCAGCTTTCAATCAACATGAACATCAAGGCACGATTATCTTCCAGCGAAGATAATTATGACTTGAAAGGTCCTTTCAGAATTATTTGTCATCCCTCTTATAGACTCAGAGAGTCATGCAAAACGGAAACAGATCCGTTAGTCCAATCTGTTCACTCCGATCAGATATCAAATCTGATCCAGTCCCACTTGCCAGCATTTGGTCAATATCCCTCCTCTCAGATACTTTTTAAATGTGCGATTGTAACCTCCTTCAGCACTTCCTCTGACAGCACTTTCTGTACACACACCACTCTCTGTGTCAAACATTTATCTTCATGTCCCTTCTCAATCAATCCTCCTCACCTTCAACCTATGCCCTCTTGTTTTGGAACCCCCTATCCTGGTGGAGCAGAGTGTGTTAAACACTTTCTTAACCCCACTATCTATATGAGATGCAAATTTTAATAAATTAAACCTGACGGCCTCGGTTTTCTGTACTGCAGCACTGCCAAAGGCCCAGCTTTTAATTGTTTAGGTCCTGTTCTTGTTTGATTTACCAAATCCAATGCCTCGCATTAATTCAAACTAAACTCCATCTGCCACCCCTCAGCCCAGTGTGTGATATTACTGCCACCTCCCCCTAGCATCACTCGACAATACCCACAAAGGTGTAACATTATTCTCCTGTGTGTTTGTTCATCAGACTGTCCTGACATGCTGGGACATACCTCTGCAACAGGCAGGACTCGAATCCAGGCCTTCTAGTCCAGAGCTAGGAACACTACCACACAAGTTCAGGAATTGGAATCAAATCCAGAGCTCTGGCTCAGAGACAGGGACACTACCCAATACAACTACCATACTCAGATTTTGGGTCATATTTTAGTGCCCATTTTCAGTTCGGTGTGGATGATTATAATCAGGTTGCCATTACGGAATTACAAAAAACACTTTGTATTATTAAACAAATGCAAGATATTTGTCTCAACTGTAGGATATTGAGTCTATATTCTATGCTATCGAAATTAACGATGAACATCTTTAATTGCTATTATCTGAAGTCTGCAATATTAAGGAAAGAAATCCTGCAGCCACACTCTGCCCAATGAAGGGTCTCAAATAGATATTTATTACTGAACACCAGAGACGAAGGAAGAGCTTAATTTCTGGTCCCAAAACACCGATCACTCTTACCCACCTCTAACGTGCGACTGCCCTCTTCCTAAAACCATGAAGTTGATTATTGCCCAGTCTCTCCTCCCCACTGACTGTATCTGCAATCTGTCCCTCCTCCCCCTAACCACACAAGGCAAACCAAGCTCAGGGTCTTTGAGTTAATCAAGGCCGGAGTGTGCAGGCATCCTGGAGAGGGGTGGGCATTTTAAAATTGAAGGAGGAGGGAGAGGTGGCAGTAATATCACACACTGGGCTGAGGGGTGGCAGATGGAGTTTAGTTTGGATTAATGTGAGGCATTGGATTTGGTAAATCAAACAACAGCAGGACCTATACAATTAAAAGCAGGGCCTTTGGCAATGTTGTAGAACAGAAACCTAGGCCGTCAGATTTAATTCTTTAAAATTTGCATCTCATATGGATAGCGTGGTTAAGAAGGTGTTTAGCACACTTGTCTTCATTGGTCAGACCCTTTGAGTATCGGAATTGGGACGTCATGTTGTGGTTGTACAGGGTATTGGTGAGACCTCTTCTGGAATACTGTGTCCAGTCTGGTCACCCTGCTCGCTCATTCCATAGGCACACCACCCTCTGGGTGAAAAAGCTGCCCCTTAGGTCACTTTTAAATGTTTCCCCTGTCACCTTAAGCTGATGTCCGCTAGTTTTGGTCTCCCTGTACCCTAAGAAAATACCTTGACTATTCACTTTGATATTACTGACCTTGATATTATTAAGCTGGAGAGGATTGAGAAGAGATTAACCTAGATGTTTCTGGGAAAGGAGGGATTGAGCTAGGCTGGGATTTTTTTCACTGAAGAATATGAGATTAAGCAGTAACTTTACAGAGGTTTATAAAATAATGGGGGGTACAGAGAAGCTGAAGGGAGGGCTGATGTCTTTTCCCTAGAGTTGGGGATTCAAAACTGAGGGATATTTTAAGTTGCGAGGAAAAATGATTCACAAATGTCACGAGAGGTAATTATTTTAGACCGAATTGGCTTGCGTGTGGAATGAACTTCCAGAGGAAGTGGTGAAAGCAGGTACAGTTACAACATTTAAAGGACATTTAGATAAGTCCATGGATAAGACATCAGTTTGGATGGTGCTGTGAGCAGCTGCCCTCTCCCTCCCCCTCTCTGAATGAATCCCTGTTGGTTTTCACCCTCTGCCAATGCCTGTGCAGTGGCGTGTGGAGGCCAGCAGAGGGTGGCATTGTATCACTTTAAGCACCACAGAGACTGCCAGACCTGCCCCACACAGAGACACACAGATACACACAGCAATTGTTAGGACACAACATTGAGCTCATCTGGTAATATAAACTAAACATAAAGAAATGCTCAATTGGCCTTGTAAACTGTTAAAATATGAGTGACAGAGGACTCCCAAATTCCACTGTTTAAATAAAAACATCAATTTATTTTTTTAACTCTGAAACTGAACATTTTACATCAACTATTCACAACTCTGAGACCCCCTTTCTTTAACTGCTTATTACCCTACTCCAAGTCTACAGTAATGTACTGTTTCAAAAAGACACTTATTAAAATTACATAAACGTAATTTCAAAACCACACAGCAGCTGTTGTTTCATCTGACCTCACACCAAGATCCTTTTTTCCCATCTTTCCTGGGAAGACAGGCTCATGTTACAGGATACTATCGAAGTGTCTACATTTCAGCATTCTGCAACCTGGGAACACATCCTTCCATGACACTGTCTCTCAGTCTTCCCCTCTCTGTCTACTTCCTAAACCCCTCCCATGTCATGATATTTAAACTGAGTCCCCAGACACCTCTCTCTGGCAGTGAGGTTCATACCCACAGCACCCCCTTGTCATGGCAACAATGGAGACATGGAGCTGTAAATGGGTGGAAGCTGCACATCCTGTCACTTCCAGCCCGGGCTGCAAGTTTCCCCACACTGGGCAGGGATCTAACACAGTGTTAAAGAGCAATGCACTGGGGTGGGGTACACAGTCCTACATGCTGGGAGGGTAACTGCTCCTGGATTACAGATCAATGCACTGGGGTGGGGTACACAGTCCTACATGCTGGGAGGGTAACTGCTCCTGGGTTACAGATCAATGCACTGGGGTGGTGTACACAGTCCTACATGCTGAGAGGGTAACTGTTCCTGGGTTACAGATCAATGTACTGGGGTGGTGTTCACAGTTCAACATGCTGGGAGGGTAACTGCTCCTGGGTTACAGATCAATGCACTGGGGTGGGGTACACAGTCCTACATGCTGGGAGGGTAACTGTTCCTGGGTTACAGATCAATGTACTGGGGTGGGGTACACAGTCCTACATGCTGGGAGGATAACTGTTCCTGGGTTACAGATTAATTCCCGTGCGATCACTGCACATCCTGCTGTGCTGGTCAGATTATCTGCGATTTATAGAGAATGCAATGATGTGGTCAGTGCAGCTCCCCACGCTGGATGGATCTGTGGCCTTTGCACAGTAAACCATGTTGGTGGGGTGGATAAGGGGGTAAGGTGATGGACAGGTCAAGGAGTTCCCCGGAACGTTCTGTCCCCAACATTCTATTTCTGACATTCCTCAGAACGTTCTGTCCCCAACATTCTATAACTGACATTCCCCGGAACGTTCTGTCCCTGACATTGTTTGTGAACGGCCGGACGTCAGTGAATTGAACAAATGATAAGATCCCGAGGGAAGAGATCCCGTTCCAGGGAGAAGGAGACACTGTTCTGAAGGCCCCTCAGGCAGTTAAAGGGGGGAATACGTTTTCCCTGCGTTTACATTTCTCCACGACACAGGATCGACCACAATTTAGACCAAAATACAGAAATTCCCAAACTCCGTTTGTCTTCAGGAAACTGGGAGAGAATCCTTCAGGACAGCAACGTTTCCACCCTCCGTATTAGGAACTGGGAAGGAGTGACCTGTGTCTGCTCTCGAGGGATCGAGTGTGTGGGAATGTTCTAGAAACCATCTGTCCTTATGGATGTGTCTCTGTGTGTTTGGGGAGGGAGGGTTTCTTGTGGTTTATGTCAGTAATTTTTGTCAGTAATTCCGACCTTCCCATTTGTTATTCCAGCTCCAATTATTTTAATAAATCCCTGAATACAGGGACACATTTGAAAATCTCACTGGGTCCCCAATCAAACGGGTCCCTTTGCCTCCAGGCTGATGGATAATGGGTTTGTTTTCCTTCCTCACAGTTAACGTAGTGACCATCTACGTCCTGCTTTATAAAGATTGTGGATTGTCTCCATGTGTCAGACGTTACCTGGGGGCCATGGCAGCGGCGGATCTCTTGGTCATTATCCTCGACCTGATCCTGAGACACATTCCCATTGTTTATGAAGAACAGTTTTATTTCCTGAAGGACTCTGTCCCCGTGTGTAATATCCACGCCGTCCTGCTTTATGCAGCCACTGACTGCACTGTCTGGTTCACTGTCACTTTCACCTTTGATCGGTTTGTGGCCATTTGTTGCCAGAAGCTGAAAAGTAAATATTGCAGTGAGAAAACGGCGGCTGTGGTTCTGGGAGCAGTGACTGTGCTGAGCTGTTTAAAGAACATTCCCTGGTATTTTATGCTCACGGCTCAGTATTGGCTGTGGAACAATCACTGGTTTTGTGATGTAACACGCGCTTTTCGATTCTCCATTGTCTGCATCACAATCGAGTTCCTCCACCACATTCTAACCCCGTGTGTCCCATTTTTCCTGATTCTGCTGCTCAATGTTCGCACCGTCAGACACATTTTAGTGACCAGCAGAGCCCGCAGGAGACACCGCGCTCACACCAATGGGGACACTCAGTCTGACACTGAAATGAGAAACCGAAAAAAATCCATAATTTTACTGTTTGTGATCTCGGCCAATTTCATCCTGTTATGGTCAACGTTAATGCTGTATTCTGTATGGTTCCGGATGTTAGATATAATATATTCCCCTCTGTATCTCGATCCCTTTGTGCAGGAACTGGGCTTCATGCTGCAGCTCCTCAGTTGCTGCACAAACACCGTGATTTACCCTGTGCCCCAGACTAAGTTCAGGCAGCAGCTGAAGAATGTGCTGAAATATCCCTTCACCCAAATCCATCCATCCATTAAATTCCCTCATTAATCACACCATCCGGGATATTCTCATTTCAGTTCAGTGTTTCAGCGATGGAGCAGCCTGTCGCTATGGTAACAGACTTAGGGTAGTGCTGGTTTGTCCATCCTTATCCCCCAGGGGGGTTACAGGGAAACATTTCAATGTTTCTCACAACTCAGGGGCCAGTGAGAAAAGGCAACATCCCAATGACTGTATCCATCACTTCCATTTGTAACCAATAAAAATGTTGATTAAAGCGTGCCGAGCAGCAGAGTGACCGAAGTTGTTGTGTGTCTTTGTGTTGGAGAAACTGAGCTGGAGAGAGACAGACTCAGCCCAAGTCCTGGCCTCAGGGAAGGGAAGGGGACCGACCACTGAGCTCAGGTGCTGGGTTTAACTCCCTCTGTCCCACCCACTCCAACCTGGCCTCCCCATTACCTCTCCCCCACTTGCCCCCCTCAATTCTCTCCCTCTCTATCTCTTTCTGCACACTCTCTCTTTCTCACCACCTCTCCCTTTCACTCTATCTCGTACACTCTCATACATCCCCCCCAACCCCGGTTTCTCCACCTGCCTCCACTATTCTTTCTGCATCACTCTTCACCTCTCTCTCTCACACCCCCAACATGAGATTCTCCAGCTGCCTCCATTCTTCTCTCTCCCCCTCACCCTCACTCTCTCTCTCTCCCCTGCCGTCTCTGTCTCCCTCCCGCAATTCCGTCTCTACCCCATTTTCCCCACCTACTACTTCCCACATCTCTCGATCATTTCACCCCCACCCCCAACCACCCCACCCCCCCACCCCACACGCAGCCTCACCACCAACCCCCAGTCTCTGGGTCAGAGGGGGAGGGAAGGACCAGGGAGACAGAGTGTGTCAGAGAGAGAGGAAGTGCGGCACAGGAGGGAGAGATATTCAGTCAGAGAGAAACGGATGGCAGTGGGGAGAGAAAGACCAAGGTCGGGGGATCGAGAGTGAGAGAAGATGGAGAGAGAGCGAAGCAGCAGGGAGAGAGCGAGGGAGAGAGAGAGGGAAGGGAGAGATAAGGTGAGGGAGGGAGAGAGAGAAATAGGGGAGGACATAATGAGTGAAGGGTCAGAGAGAGAGGGGACAAAGAGAGAGGGGACAGAGAGAGGGAGAGTGAGAGAGAGGGGGTCAGAGAGAGAGGGGACAGAGAGAGGGTGACAGAGAGAGGGGGAGATAGAGGGGGTTGAGAGAGGGGGGACAGAGAGAGAGGGGGACAGAGAGAGATGGGACATAGAGAGGGGGACAAAGAGGTGGGGGAGGGAGAGAGGGCGACAGAGAGAGAGGGGGTCAGAGAGAGAGGGGGAACAGAGAGAGGTGGGCAGAGAGAGAGGGACAGAGAGAGAGGGGGCAGAGAGAGAAGGACAGAGAGAGAGTGGGGGCAGAAAGAGAGGGGAGCAGAGAGGGGGTGACAGAGAGAGGAGGACAGAGAGATGGGGACAGAGAGAGAGGGGGGCAGAGAGAGGGGGGTTCAGAGAGAGGGCGAGAGAGAGAGGGGGGGGCAGAGAGAGGGGGACAGAGTGAGGGGGACAGAGAGAGAGGGGACAGAGCGAGAGGGGAAAGAGAGAGGGGGAGTCAGAGAGAGAGGGGCAGAGAGAGAGGGAGTCAAGAGAGGGCGACAGAGGGGTGGACAGAGAGAGGGGGAGTGAGAGAGAGAGGGGGGCAGAGAGAGAGGGGGACAGAGAGAGGGTAGCAGAGAGAGGGGGGGACAGAGAGAGTGGGACAGAGAGAGGGGGATATAGAGAGGGACAGAGAGAGGGGGACAGAGAGGGGGACAGAGAGTGGAGGACAGAGAGAGGGGGACATGGAGAGAGGGGATAGAGAGAGAGGAGGGCAGAGAGAGAGGGGGACAGAGAGAGGGCGACAGAGGGGGACAGAGCGAGAGGGGGTCAGAGAGAGGGGGACAGAGAGAGGGGGATATAGAGACGGACAGGCAGAGGGGGACAGAGAGTAGGGGACAGAGACAGGGGTACAGCGTGGGGGACAGAGAGGGGATCAGAGAGTGGGGTACAGAGTGGGGGACAGAGAGGTGATCAGAGAGGTGGTCAGAGAGATGGGGGCAGAGAGTGGGGAGGTGGAGAGAGTGGGGGAGAGAGAGAGAGAGGGGGACAGGGGCCAGTGAGAGAGGGGGCAGAGAGAGAGCGGCAGAGAGCGGGGAAGAGAGAGCGGGGACAGAGAAAGGCGGACAAAGAGAGGGGGACGGGGCAACAGAGAGAGGGGGACAGAGAGAGAGAGTCGGGTGGGAGAGAGAGGGCGTCAGAGAAAGGGGAAACAGAGAGGGCGGGACAGAGAGAGAGAGGGGGACAAAGAGGGGGGATAGAGAGAGGCGGGTGGAAGAGAGAGGGGGACAGACAGTGGGGGAGATAGAGGGGGTCAGAGAGAGTGTGGGACAGAGAGAGAAGGGGGCAGTGAGATGGCGACAGAGAGAGGGTAACAGAGAGAGAGGGGGCAGAGAGTGGGGGAGAGAGAGAGAGAGAGAGGTGGCAGAGTGAGAGGGGCAGAGAGAGGGGTGACAGAGAGAGGGGGATAGAGAGAGAGAGGACAGAGAGTGGAGGAGATAGATGGGGTTGGAGAGAGGGGGAACAGAGAGGGGGCAGAGAGGGGGGTCAGAGAGAGGGGGACTGAGAGAGATGGGGACAGTGAGGAGGTACAGAGAGAGGCGGGTGGGAGGGAGAGGGGGTCAGAGGGGGGGGCAGAGAGAGGGGGAGAGAGAGTGCGGGTGATGGGGGTGTCAGAGAGAGAGGGGGACAGAGACAGAGAGCGGGACAGAGAGATGGTGACAGAGAGAGAGGGTGCTAGAGAGAGGGGGACAGAGAGAGAGGGGGTCAGACAGAGTGCAAAAGAGAGTGCGGCAGAGAGAGTGGGGGAGATAGAGGGTGTCAGAGAGAGGGGGACAGAGAGTGGGGGAGATAGAGGGGACAGAGAGAGAGGGACAGAGAGTGAGGATCAGAGAGAGGGGTACGGAGAGTGGGGAGATAGAGGGGGTCAGAGAGAGCAGGACAGAAAGAATGGGAGGTAGAGGGGGACAGAGAGAGGAGGACAGATAGTGGGGGAGATAGAGGTTGTCAGAGAGTGGGGAACAGAGAAACGGGCACAGAGAGAGAGAGGGGACAGAGAGAGAGGGGGATAGAGAGAGAGAGGGGGACAGAGAGAGGGGGCAGAGTGAGGGGATAGAGAGAGGGGTGACAGAGAGAGTGGGGACAGACAGAGAGGAGACAGAGAGTGGGGGAGATAGAGGGGGTCAGAGAGAGAGAAGACAGAGAGTGGAGGAGATAGAGGGGGTCGGAGAGAGGTGAAACAGAGAGGGGGGCAGAGAGAGGGGGGAAAGAGAGAGCGGGACAGAGAGTAAGGGGGACAGAGAGAGAGGGGGATAGAGAGAAGCGGGTGGGAGAGGGAGGGGGACAGCGAGAGGGGGACAGAGAGAGGGTGAGATAGAGGGGATCAGAGGGAGAGGGACAGAGAGAGGAGCACAGAGAGTGGGGGTAGAGAGAGGCAGGTGGGAGAGAGAGGGGGACATAGAGAGGGGAGGTACAGGGGGTCAGAGCGAGGGGACAAAGTCAGGGGCACAGAGAATGGGGGAGAAAGTGGGGGTCAGAGAGAGGGGTACAGAATGAATGGGAGGTAAAGGGGGTCAGAGAGAGGGGCACAGAGAGTGGGGGAGATAGAGGCGGTCAGAGAGAGAGGGGACAGAGATAGAGGGGGACAGCGAGAGAGGGGGACAGAGAGAGTGCGGCAGAGAGAAATGGGGGCAGAGAGAGGGCGAAGGAGAGTGGGGCAGAGAGAGTGGGAGATAGAGGGTGTCAGAGAGAGGGGGACAGAGAGTGGGGAGATAGAGTGGGTCAGAGAGAGGCGGACAGAAAGAATGGGAGGTAGAGGGGGTCAGAGAGAGGAGGACAGAGAGAGGAGGACAGATATTGGGGGAGATAGAGGGCGTCAGAGAGAGGGGGGCAGAGAAAACTGCACAGAGAGAGGGGGGACAGAGAGAGAGGGGGACAGAGAGAGAGGGGGACAGAGATAGACGAGGACAGAGAGAGGGGCAGAGTGAGGGGGCAGAGAGGGGGTGACAGAGAGAGGGGGACAGACAGAGAGGAGACAGAGAGTGGAGGAGATAGAGGGGGTCAGAGAGAGAGAGGACAGAGAGTGGAGGAGATAGAGGGGGTCGGAGAGAGGGGAAACAGAGAGGGG
This sequence comes from Chiloscyllium punctatum, assembly GCF_047496795.1. Taxonomy (NCBI): domain Eukaryota; kingdom Metazoa; phylum Chordata; class Chondrichthyes; order Orectolobiformes; family Hemiscylliidae; genus Chiloscyllium; species Chiloscyllium punctatum. The sequence goes on from NW_027309818.1 coordinate 18,968, forward strand.
GGCAGAGAGAGGGGAGAGGCACGTGGGAGAGAGAGGGAGACAGAGAGAGGGGGGAACAGAGAGAGTGGGACAGAGAGCAAGGGGGACAGAGAGAGAGGGGGGATAGAGAGAAGCGGGTTGGAGAGAGAGGGGGACAGAGGGACGGTGAGATAGAGGGGATCAGAGGGAGAGGGACAGAGAGAGAGGCACAGAGAGTGGGGGTAGATAGAGGGGGTCAGAGAGAGGGGGGAACAGAGAGAGGGGCGGAGAGAGAGAGGGGCATGGAGAAGGCGACAGAGAGAGGGTGACAGAGAGAGGGGGCAGAGAGAGAGAGGGGGCAGTGAGAGGGCAACAGACAGAGGGGCAGAGAGAGATGGGGCAGAGAGAGGGGGACAGAGAGAGGGGGGAAAGAGAGGTGTTTGGGAGGGAGAGGGGGGCAGAAGGAGGGCGACAGAGAATGGGTCACAGAGAGTGGGAGAGATAGAGGGTGTCAGAGAGAGGGGGGCAGAGAGAGAGGGAGATAGAGGGGGATAGAGAGAGGGGGGCAGAGATTGGGTGTCAGAGAGAGGGGTACAGATTGGGGGGGAGAGAGAGGGGGTCAGAGAGAGGGGGACAGAGAGAGAGGGGGGCAGAGAGAGGGGGAGATAGAGGGGGATAGAGAGAGGGGGGCAGAGATTGGGTGTCAGAGAGAGGGGTACAGAGTGGGGGGAGAGGGAGGTGGTCAGAGAGAGGGGGAGAGAGAGAGAGGGGGGCAGAGAGAGAGGGAGATAGAGGGGGTCAGAGGGAGAGGGACAGAGAGAGGGACACTGAGAGTGGGGAAGACACAGGGGGTCAGAGAGAAGGGGGGACAGAGAGGTGGGGGCAGAGAGAGCGGGGGGAAGAGAGATGGTGACAGAGAGAGGGTGACAGAGAGAGTGCGCACAGAGAGGGGGACAGAGAGAGGGGGGCAGCGAGAGAGGCGGGTGGGAGAGAGAGAGGGTATCAAAGAGAGGCGGGTAAGAGAGACAGGGGGACAGAGAGAGGGGGACAGAGAGAGGGGGAACAGAGAGATCTGGACAGAGAGAGAGGGGGATAGAGAGAGGGGCAGAGAGAATGGGGGAGATCGAGGGGGTCAGAGAGAGAGGGACAGAAAGAATGGGAGGTAGAGGGGTTCAAAGGGAGGGGGCAGAGAGATGGGCACAGAGAGTGGGGAGATAAAGAGGGTCAGAGAGGGGGGACAGAAAGAGGGGGAGATAGAGGGGTGCAGAGATAGGGGGAAAAAAGAGGGCGACAGAGAGGTGTTCAGAGAGCGGGGGAGAGAAAGAGGGGACAGAGTGAGGGGGGCAAGAGAGAGGGGGACAGAGAGAGGGCGCACAGAGAGAGGGGGAGAGAGAGAGGGGGGCAGAGAGAGAGGCTGGTGGGAGAGAGAGGGTATCAGAGAGAGGCGGGTAAGAGAGAGGGGGGACAAAGAGAGGGGGAACAGAGTGGGGGGGAGAGAGAGCGGGGGTCAGAGAGAGGGGGAGATAGAGGGGGTCAGAGGGAGAGGGACAGAGAGAGGGGCACTGAGAGTGGGGAAGACAGAGGGGGTCAGAGAGAGAAGGGGACAGAGAGAGAAGGGGTGCAGTGAGAGAGGGGGGCAGAGAGATGGCGACAGAGAGGGGGGCAGAGAGCGGGGGAGTGAGAGAGGGGACAGAGAGAGAGGGACAGAGAGGGGTGCAGAGAGAGTGGGACAGAGAAAGAGGTGTGTGGGAAAGAGAGGGGATAGATAGAGCAAGGTGGGTGAGAGAGGGGGACAGAGAGAGGGAGAGATAAAGTGGGTCAGAAGGAGGGGTACAGAGAGAGGGGCACAGAAAATGGGGAAGATAGAGGGGGTCAGAGAGAGGGGGATAGAAAGAATGGGAGGTAGAGGAGGTCAGAGAGAGGAGGACAGAGAAAGGGGCACAGAGAGTGGGGAAGATAGAGGGGGTCCGATAGAGGGGACAGAGAGATGGGGGACAGAGAGAGAGTGGGACACAGAGAGGGGGCGGAGAGAGAGGGGGACAGAGAGAGAGGCGACAGAGAGAGGGGAACGGAGTGAGGGGGTAGAGAGAGGGGTGACAAAGAGAGGGGGACAGAGAGAGAGTGGACAGAGAGGGGGGGAGATGGAGAAGGTCAGAGAGGGGGAACAGAAAGAGTTGGAGATAGAGTGGGGAAGAGAGAGAGGGGGCAGAGAGAGAGCGACAGAGAGGTGTGCAGAGAGCGGCGGAGAGAGAGGGGACAGAGAGAGGGGGGCAGAGAGAGGGGGACAGAGAGAGGGGGACAGAGAGAGAGGCGGGTGGGAGAGAGAGGGGATCAGAGAGAGGCGGGTGGGAGAGAGGAAAACAGAGAGAGCGGGACAGAGAGGGGCGAGGGGGACAGAGATAGAGGGGGAAAAAGAGGGGGGATAGAGAGAAGCTGGTGGGAGAGAGAGGGGGACAGCGAGAGGGGGAAAGAGAGAGGGTGAGATAGAGGGGGTCAGAGGGAGAGGGACAGAGAGAGAGGCACAGAGAGTGGGGGGAGATAGAGGGGGTCAGAGAGAGAGGGGGACAGAGTGAGGGGGCAGAGAGAGAGAGGGGCATAGAGAACGCGACAGAGAGAGGGTGACAGAGAGAGAGGGGCAGAGAGAGAGAAGGGGCAGAGAGAGGGCAACAGAGAGAGGGGCAGAGAGAGATGGGGGCAGTGAGAGCGGGACAGAGAGAGGGGGAAGAGAGAGGCGCTTGGGAGGGAGAGGGGGCAGAAGGAGGGCGACAGAGAGTGGGTCACAGAGAGTGAGGGAGATAGAGGTTGTCAGAGAGAGAGCGACAGGGAGAGGGGGACAGAGAGCGGGGAGATGGGGGGGCAGAGCAAGGGGGGACAGAGAGAGTTGATCAGAGAGAGGGGGGACAGAGGGGGGGAACAGAGAGTGAGGGAACGAGTGAGAGGGGAGGCCAGAGAGAGGGACGGAGGGGAACAGAGAGTGAGGGAACGAGTGAGAGGGGAGGACAGAGAGAGGGACGGAGGGGGGACAGACAGAGGGGGAACAGTGGGGGGGACAAAGCGGTTTGACAGAGAGAGGGGGAACAGAGAGAGGGGGGACAGAGAGAGGGGGCACAGAGAGCGTGGCGGGACGGAGACGGGGAGATAGAGGGGGTCAGAGAGGGGGGAACAGAGAAAGGGGGACAGTGAGAGAGGGGACAGAGAGTGGGGGTAGATAGACAGGGTCAGAGAGAGGGGATCAGAGACAGGGTGATATAGAAGGGGTCAGAGAGAGGGTGAACAGAGAGTGGGGGACAGAGAGAGGGGTACAGAGTAGGGGAGAGAGAGGGGTTCACGGAGAGGGGGACAGAGAGAGGGGGGACAGAGAGGGGGGACAGAGAGTGGGGGACAGAGAGAGAGTGACAGAGAGTGGGGGACAGAGAGCGGGGGCGATAGAGGGCTTCAGTGAGAAGCGGTCAGAGAGAGAGGTACAGAGAGAGGGAGACAAAGAGAGGGAGACAGAGAGAGAGGGACAGAGAGAAGGAGACAGAGAGAGGCGGACAGAGCGCGGGGAAGATAGAGGGGATCCGAGAGCGGGGGTCAGAGAGAGGGGGACTGAGAGAGAATGGGAGATAGAGGGGGTCAGAGGGAGGGGGGAACAGAGAGTGGGGGACAGAGAGAGGGGGGACAGAGAGAGGGGGACAAGGAGAGTGGGGACAGAGGGAGGGGCACAGAGAGTGGGGGAGATAGAGGGGGTCATAAAGAGGGGGATAGGGAGACGGGTACAGAGAGGCGGGGTCAGAGGGAGTGGGGACAGAGAGTGGAGGATAGAGAGAGAGAGAGAGGGAACAGAGAGAGTTGGACAGATAGACGGGGACACAGAGAGAGCTGACAGAGAGGGTGTCAGAGAGAGGGGGTCAGAGAGAGGGGGACAAAGAGAGGGGGACAGTGAGTGGGGGGATGGAGAGAGTGGGGGACGGGGGGGCGGGAGGGACTGAGAGGGAGAGGACAGAGAGAGGAGGGACAGAGGGGGGACAGTAAGAAATGGGGACAGAGACACCACGGGGACAGAGTGAGGAGGACAGAGACAGGGGGACAGAGAGACGGGGACAGAGAGAGAGGGGGCAGAAAGAGGGTAACAGAGAGAGGGAGACAGAGGGAGGGGGACAGAGAGCGGAGGACAGAGAGAGAGGGTGTCAGAGAGAGAGAGGGTGTCAGAGAGAGAGGGGGACAGAGAGAGAGGGGGACAGTGTGGGGGGGACAGAGAGAGGGGTACAGAGTGGGGGAGAGAGAGGGGGTCAGAGAGAGAGTGGAACAGAGAGAGTGGGACAGAGAGACGGGGTCACAGAGAGAGGTGACAGAGAGGGGGCAGAGAGAGGGTAACAGAGAGAGGGGGACAGAGAGAGGGAGGGACAGAGAGGGGGCAGAGAGAGGGAGGGGGACAGAGAGAGAGGGGGTCTGATAGAGAGGGGGACAGAGAGGGGGGACAGAGAGAGAGGGGGACAGAGAGAGAGGGGGCAAGTGAGGGCGAAGACAGAGGGGGGACAGAGAGAGAGGGGGAAGAGAGAGAGTGGAACAGAGAGGGGGGACAGAGAGGGGGACAGAGAGAGGGGGAGACAGAGTGAGGGCGACAGAGAGAGGGCGACAGAGAGAGGGACACAGAGAGTGAGGGAAATACAGAGGGTCAGAGAGAGGGGGACGGAAATGGGGGAGGTAGACGGGGTCAAAGAGGCGGGAGATAAAGTGGGGTCAGACGGAGAGAGCACAGAAGGTGGGGGACAGAGAGATGGATACAGAGTGGTAGAGAGAGAGGGGGCAGAGAGAGAGGGACAGAGAGTGGGCAGAGAGAAGGCAACAGAGAGAGGGGCAGAGAGAGAAGCACAGAGAGAGGGGGGAACAAAGAGCGAGGGGGCAGAGAGAGAGTGGGACAGAGAGAGAGGGACAGAGAGGGGGGACAGAGAGTGGGAGACAGAGAGAGGGCGAAAGAGAGAAGGGGACAGAGAGCGGGTCAGAGAGAGAGAGTCAGAGAGAGATTGGGACAGAGAGAGAGGGGGAAAGAGAGAGGGCGACAAAAAGAGGGGGACAGAGAGAGGGGGACAGAGCGCGGGGGAGATAGAGGGGATCAGAGAGAGGGGCTCAGAGAGAGGGGGACAGAGAGAGGTGTACAGAGTGGGGGAGAGCGAGGGGGAGAGAGAGGACTACAGAGAGAGGGGGACAGAGAGAGATGGACAGAGAGAGAGAGAGACAGTACTGACCCTCTGACGGTGCAGCTCTCCCTCCATGCTGACAATGTGGCAGTGCAGCACTCCCTTGGTCCTGCACCCCTGACAGTGCAGCGATCTCCGACAGTGCAGCACTCCCTCAGCACTGATCCTTTCACACTGCAGCACTCCCTCAGAAGTGAGCCGCTAACGCCACAGCATTCCCTTAATACAGACCCTCTGACTCTGCAGCACTCTCTTTGTATTAACATTTCTACAGTGCAGCACACCCTCCGTACTGACCCTCTGACAGTCTGGCACTCCATCAGTACTGACCCTCTGACAGTGCAGCGTTCCCTCAGTACTGACCCTCTGACAGTGCAGCACTCCCTCAGTACTGACCCTCTGACAGTGCAGCACTCCCTCAGTACAGACCCTCTGACAATGCAGCTCTCCCACAGTAAAGACCCTCTGACAGTGCAGCACTCCCTCCGTACTGACCCTCTGTATTGGTATTGGTATTGGCCTTGGTATTGGCCCTCTGTCAGTGCGACTCTCCGTCTGTACTGTTCCTATGACACTGCAGCACTCCCTCTGTACTGACCCTCTGACAGTGAGGTATTGCACGAATACTGACCCTCCCACAGTGTGGCTGAACTTCATACTGACTTTAAGACAATGCGGCGCGTCCTCTGATCATTCAGTACTCCCTCAGAACTGACCCTCTGACACTGCAACAGCCCCTTGGCCCCTGACGGTGCTGCAAACCCTCAGTACTGACCGTCTGACAGTGCAGTGCTCTCTCAGTCCTGACCCTCTGACAGTGCAGCTCTCCCTCAACACTGCTCCTTTGACACTGCAGCACACCCTCAGGCCCCAGCTTCTCAACCTCACCCCTCACCTGAGGTGTGTGACCCACCAGCCTCTCTCCCTGACAAGACAGCAGCTCTCGGGTCCTTCTGGTCTATAATAACTTCCCAACTTTAAAAAGGCACTCCAGTCAGAGAGCTCTTTACATGGTTCAGGTCAAACTCCTGGAGCTCCCTCCCTAACATCACTGTGGGACACCCAAGGACTGCAGCAGGAGAGGACACCCCACCCCCACCTTCCAGGCAACTATTAGAGGGTGTGGGAATTGCATGCAAGCCACATTTGAAGAAAAGCTTCATTACAGAGTCACGGTGGATGGTCACTAACTCTGTTTCTTTACCTCTGTTCAAATCAGCGTAATGAAGAAGCTAAGGGTCGGTTGAAAATGACAATGATAGCCTTTTGTAGGTTGGTGTTTATTAGAGTTTGTATCGACAGTATGAATGTTTGAGCACTTATTCAAGGGCATGCAGGTAGCTGCCAGAGGAAGTGATGGGGGCTGGGATAATTGCGACATTTAAAAGGTATCAGGATGAGTATGTGAATAGGAAGGGTTTAGAGGGATATCAGCCAAGTGCTAGCAAATGGAATGAAATGAGATGAGAATATCTGGTTGGTATGGACGAGTTGGACAGGAGGGACGGGTTCCATGCTGTGCATCTCTGTGACTGTGGACCTCTGAATAGTCTATTGCAGAGTTTCAGATGGGGCTTGCTTCGTGTGTCTCTCATGATTCCTCAGAATCAGCAAAACCTATGTCTCCAAATTTCCCAAGAAATAAAGAGGGTCAGTCCTGAGGGAGTGCTGCTCTGCCAGAGGTTCAGTACTGCGGGAGTGCTGCACAGTCAGAGTGTCAGGACTGAGGGATTCCTGCAAAGCCAGAGAGTCAGTACAGAGGGAGTGCAGCATTGTCAGAGGGTCGGGACGGAAGAAGCGCTGAAATGTCAGAGGGTAATTACTGAGAGAGTTGAACTGTGAGAGGGTCAGTCCTGAGAGAGTGCTGCACTGTCAGAGGGTCAGTACTGAGGGAGTACTGCACTGTCAGAATCTCAGAGCTGAGTGAGGTCTACCCTGCCAAAGAGTCCGTGCTGAGGGAGTTCTACACTCCCAAATGGTCAGTACTGAGGGAGTGCTGCAATGTCAGAGGGTCAGTACTGTGGGAGTGCTGTACAGTCAGAGGGTCAGTACTGAGGGTGTGTCACACTGTCAGCAGGTCAGTACTGAGGGTGTGCTGCAATGTCAGAGTAACAGTACTGACGGAGTGCCAAACTGTCAGAGGGTCAGTACTGTGGGAGTGCTGTACAGTCAGAGGGTCAGTACTGAGGGTGTGTCACACTGTCAGCGGGTCAGTACTGAGGGTGTGCTGCAATGTCAGAGTAACAGTACTGACGGAGTGCCAAACTGTCAGAGGGTCAGTATTGAGGGAGTGCCATACCGTCAGAGGATCATTACCGAGGTAGTGCCACACTGTCAAAATGTCAGAGGTGAGTGAGGTCTACCCTGCCAAAGAGTCCGTTCTGAGGGAGTGCTACACTCCCAAAGGGTCAGTACTGAGGGAGTGCTGCACTGTCAGAGGGTCAGTTCTGAGGGAGTGACACACTGTCAGAGGGACAATATTGAGGGAGTGCCACACTGTCAGAGGGTTCATTATTGAGGGAATGCTGCAATGTCAGAGGGTGAGTACTGAGGGAGTGCTGCACAGTCAGAGAGTCAGTCCTGAGGGAATGGAGCACTGTCAGAGTGACAATACTGGCGGAGTGCCACACTGTCAGAAGGTCGGTAATGAGGGATTGTTGTACTGTGAGAGTGTCAGTACTGAGGGAGTGCTGCACGGTCGGAAGGTAGTACTGAGAGAGTGCTGCAATGTCAGAGGGTCAGTACAGATGGAGTCCTGCACTATCACAGGATCAGTACTGAGGGAGTGCTGGACTGTCGGAGGGGTCAGTACTGAGGGAGTGCCACATTCTTAGAGGGTCCTTTCTATGGGAGCGCTGCACTGTCATAGTGTCCTTACAGAGGGAGTGCCACATTGTCAGATGGTCAGTACTGAGGGAGGGCTGCACAGTCAGAGGGTCAGTACTGAGGGATTGCCACACTGTCAGAGGGTCAGTATTGAAGGGGTGCTGCACTGTTAGAGGGGTCAATACTGAGGTAATGCCACACTGTCAGACGATCAGTTCTGATGGAGTGCCTCTCAGTCAGAGTGTCAGTACTGAGGGAGTGCTGCACTGTCAGAGGGTCACTACTGAGGGAGTGCGGCACTGTCAGAGAGTCAGTACTGAGGGTGGGCTGCACTGTCGGACGGTCAGTACTGAGGGATTGCTGCACTGTCAGAGTGTCAGTACTGCGGGAGTGCTGCACAGTCAGAGGGTCAGTACTAAGGGAGTGCTGCACTGTCAGAGATTCCGTACTGAGGGAGTGCGACACTGTCAGAGAGTCAGTACTGAGGGAGTGCTGCACTGTCAGAGGGTCAGTACTGAGGGAGTGCGGCACTGTCAGAGTGTCAGTACTGAGAGATTTCTGCAAATCCAGAGAATCAGTATAGAGGGAGATCAGCATTGTCAGAGGGTCGGGACGCAGGAAGCGCTGAATTGTCAGAGGGTAATTACTGAGGGAACTGAACTGTGAGAGGGTCAGTCCTGAGAGTGTGCTGCACTGTCAGAGCGTCAGTACTGAGGGGGTGCTGCACTCTCAGAGTGTCAGTACTGCGGGAGTGCTGCACAGTCAGAGGGTCAGTACTAAGGGAGTGCTGCACTGTCAGAGATTCCGTACTGAGGGAGTGCGACACAGTCAGAGAGTCAGTACTGATGGAGTGCCACTCAGTCAGAGTGTCAGTACTGAGGGAGTGCGGCACTGTGAGAGTGTCAGTACTGAGAGATTTCTGCAAATCCAGAGAATCAGTATAGAGGGAGATCAGCATTGTCAGAGGGTCGGGACGCAGGAAGCGCTGAATTGTCAGAGGGTAATTACTGAGGGAACTGAACTGTGAGAGGGTCAGTCCTGAGAGTGTGCTGCACTGTCAGAGCGTCAGTACTGAGGGGGTGCTGCACTGTCAGTGGGTTAGTACTGAGGGAGTGCACCACTGCCAAATGGTCAGTACCGCGGCAGTTCTGTACTGCCAAAGGGTCAGTACTGAAGGAGATGCTGCACTGTCAGAGTGTCAGTACTGAGGGAGTGCTGCACTGTCAGAGAGTCAGTACTGAGGGAGTGCCACACTGTTAGAGGGTTAGCGTGAGGGAGTGCTACACTGCCAAACAATCAGTGCTGAGTGAATGTTACACTGCCAATGGTCAGTACTGAGGGAGTGCCACACTGTCCGAGGATCAGAACTGACTGAGTTCTGCACTGCCCAAGTGTGAATACTGAGGGAGTGCCACACTGTCAGAGGGTTAGCGTGAGGGAGTGCTACACTGCCAACAGTCAGTGCTGAGTGAATGTTACACTGCCAAAGGGTCAGTACTGAGGGAGTGCCACATTGTCCGACGGTCAGTACTAACTGAGTTCTGCACTGCCCAAGTGTCAGTGCTGAGTGAGTCCTACACTGTCAGAGGGTCAGTACTGAGGGAGTGCTGCACTGACAGAGGGTCAGTACTGAGGAATTCCTGCAAAGCCCGAAAGTCAGTATAGAGGGAGTGCCGCATTGTAAGAGGGTGATGCAGGAAGCGCTGAAATGTCAGAGGGTAATGACTGAGAGAGCTGAACTGTGAGAGGGTCAGAAATGAGAGAGTGTGCACTCTCAGAGGGGTCAGTACTGAGGGATTGCTGCAAGGACAGAAGGTCATTACTGAGGGAGTGTCACACTGTCAGAGGGTCAGTACTGAGGGAGTGCTCCACTTCCAAACAGTGCTGAGTGAGTGCTACACTGCAAAAGGGTCAGTACAGAGAGAGTGCTGCACTGTCAGCGGTTCAGTACTGAGAGAGTGTCACACTGTCAGAGGGGTCAGTGCTGAGGGAGTGCTGCAATGTCAGAGGGTCAGCACTGAGGGAGTGTCACACTGTCAGAGGATCAGCACTGAGGGAGTGTCACACTGTCAGAGGGTTAAATTCTGAGTGAGTGCTGCAATGTCAGAGGATCAGTATTGAGGGAGTGTCACACTGTCAGAGGGTCAGCACTGATGGAGTGTCACACTGTCAGAGGGTTAACTTCTGAGTGAGTGTTGCAATGTCAGAGGATCAGTACTGAGGGAGTGCTGCATTGTTCGAGGGTCAGTACTTAGTGAATGCTGCACTCTCAGTGTCAGTCCTGAGGGAGTGCCACACTGTCAGATGGTCAGTACAAAGGGAGTTCTGCAATGTCGGAGTGTCAGTATTGAGGGAGTGTCACACTACCAGAGGGTCAGCACTGAGGGAGTGCTGCACTGCCAAAGGCTCAGTACTGAGGGAGTGCTGCACTGTCAGAGGGTCAGTACTGAGGGACTGCCACACTGTAGGAGGATCAGTCCTGAGGGAGACTCACACTGTCAGAGAGTGAGTGCTGAGGTAGTGCTACACTGCCAAATAGTAAGTGCTGAGGGAGTGCTGCAATGTCAGATGATCAGAACTGCAGGATTGTCACACTGTCAGAGGGTCAATCGTGAGGGAGTGCTGCACTGTCAGAGGGTCAGCACTGAAGGAGTGCTGAAATGTCAGAGGGTCAGAACTGAGGTAGTGCCACACTGTTGGAGCGTCATTACTGAGAGAGTGCTGCACTGTCAGAGGGTCAGTACTGAGGGAGTGCTGCAATACACAATGCTAAGTACTTAAGGAGTGCTGTACTGTCAGAGGAATTATTACTGAGGGAGTGCCACACTGTCCGAGGGTCAGTACAAAGGGAGTGTTACACTGTCAGAGGCTCAGTGCTGAGGGACTGATACACTGCCAAAGGATCAGTACTGAGCGAGTGCTGCACTGTCAGAGGGTCAATAGTGAGGGAGTGCTGCACTGTCAGAGGGTCAGCATTGGGGGAGTGCTGCAATGACAAAGGGTCAACACTGAGGGAGTGCTCCACTGTCAGAGGGTCAGCACTGAGGGGGTGCTGCAACGTCAGAGGGTCAGCACTGAGGGAGTGATGCAATGTCAGAGTATCAGTACTGAGGTAGTGCCACACTGTTCGAGGGTCATTACAGAGGGAGTGCTGCACTGTCAGAGTGTCAGTATTGAGGGAGTGCTGCAATATCAAAGGGTAAGTACTGAACGAGTGCTGTACTGTCAGAGGGGTTATTACTGAGGGTGTGACACACTGTCAGTGCATCAGTTCTGAGGGAGTGTTACACTGTCAGAAGCTCAGTGCTGAGGGAGTGATACACTGCCAAAGGGTCAGTACTGTGGGAGTGCTGCACTGTCAGAGGGTCAGTACTAAGGGATTCCTGCAAAGCCAGAGAGTCAGTATAGAGGGAGTGCTGCATTGTCAGAAGGTGATGCATGAAGGGCTGAAATGTCTAATTACTGAGAGAGCTGAACTGTGAGAGGGTCAGAAAACAGAGAGTGTGCACTATCAGAGGGGTCAGTACTGAGTGAGTGCTGAACTATCAGAGGGGTCAGTACTGAGGGAGTGTCACACTGTCAGAGGGTCAGTACTGAGTGAGTGCTACACTTCCAAACATTCAGTGCTGAGTGAGTGCTACACTGCAAAAGAGTCAGTACAGAGAGAGTGCTGCACTGTCAGAGGTTCAGAACTGAGAGAGGGGTCAGTGCTGAATGAGTGCTGCAATGTCAGAGGGTCAGTACTTAGGGAGTGTCACACTATCAAAGGGTCAGCACTGAGGGAGTGTCACACTGTCAGTGGGTCAGTGCTGAGGGAGTGTGACACTGCCAAAGGGTCAGTACAGAGGGAGTTCTGCACTGTCAGCGGTTCATAACGAGGGATTGCTGCAATGTCAGAGGGTCTGTACTGAGGGTGTGTCACACTGCCAGGGGGTCATCACAGAGGGAGTGCCACACTCCCGGAGTGTGCGTACTGAGGGAGTGCTGCACTGTCAGAGGGTCAGTACTGAGGGAGTGTCACACTGTCAGGGGGTCAGCACTGAGGGAGTGTCACACTGTCAGAGGGTTAACTTCTGAGGGAGTGCTGCAATGTCAGAGGATCAGTGCTGAGGGAGTGCTGCATTGTTCGAGGGTCAGTACTGAGGGAATGCTGCACTCTCAGTGTCGGTACTGGGGGAGTGCCACACTGTCAGATGGGTCAGTACAGAGGGAGTGCTGCAATGTCGGAGTGTCAGTATTGACGGAGAGTTACACTACCAGAGGGTCAGTACTGAGGGAGTGCTGCACTGCCAAAGGGTCAGTACTGAGGGAGTACTGCACAGTCAGATGGTCAATACTGAGGGAGTGCTGCACTGTCAGAGGGTCAGTATTGAGGGAGTGCTGCACTGTCAGAGAGTCAGTGCAGAGGGAGTGCTGCACTGCCAGAGGGTCAGTACTGAGGGAGTGCTGCAATGTCAGAGTGTCAGTACTGAGGGATTCCTGCAAATCCAGAAAGTCAGTATAGAGGGAGTGCAGCATTGTCAGTGGGTCGGGACGCAGGAAGCTCTGAAATGTCAGAGGTTAATTACTGAGAGAGAGCTGAACTGTCAGAGGGTCAGTACTGAGAGCGTGCCACATTACCATAGGGTCAGTACTGAGATAGTGTTGCTCTGTCAGAGGGGTCATGACTGAGGGAGTGTCACACTGTCAGAGGGGTCAGTACTGAGGGAGAGCTGCACTATCAGAGGCATCAGTCCTGAGGGATTGCTGCAAGGTCAGAAGGTCAGTACTGAGGGAATGTCACTCTGTCAGCGGATCAGTGCTGAGAGAGTGCTACACTGCCAGAGTGTCAGGATAGAGGGAGTACTGGACTGTCAGCGGTTCATAATGAGGGATTGCTGCAATGTCAGAGGGTCCGTACTGAGGGTGTGTCACACTGTCAATGGGTCAGTACTGAGTGGATGCTGCACTGTCAGGAAAGCTGGACTGAGGGACTGCTGCACTATCAGAGGGTCAGTACTGCGGGAGTGTCACACTATCAGAGGGTCAGCACTAAGGGAGTACTGCACAGTCAGAGGTTCAGTACTGAGGGAGTACTGTACTGTCAGATGGTCAGTACTGGGGGAGTGTCACACTGTCAGAGGGTCAGTACTGAGTGGATGCTGCACTGTCAGGAATGCTAGACTGAGGGAATGCTGCACTATCAGAGCGTCAGTACGGAGTCAGGTTCACACTGTCATGAATCGGTCACGACAGATCACCGCACTGTTGGACAGTCAGTACTGAGGGCCAGCTGCATTGCCAGAGAGTCAGTATTGAGGGAGTGCAGCATTGTCAGAGGATCGGGATGGAGGAAGCGCTGAAATGTCAGAGGATCAGTCCTGAGGGATCACCGCACTGTCGGACAGTCAGTATTGAGGAGGTGCAGCATGGTCAGAGGGAAGGGACGGAGGAAGCGCTGAAATGTCAAAGGGTAATTACTGAGAGAGCTGAACTGTGAGAGGGTCAGTCCTGAGAGAGTGCTGCACTGTCAGAGGGTCAGTCCTGAGGGAGTACTGCACTGTCAGAGTGACAGTACTGATGGAGTGCCACACTGTCAGAAGGTCAGTACTGAGGGTGCGCGGCACTGTCAGAGGGGTCAGTACTGAGGATGTGCCAGACTATCAGAGGAACATTACCGATGTAGTGCCACACTGTCAGAATCTCAGAGCTGAGTGAGGTCTACCCTGCCAACGAGTCCGGGCTGAGGGAGTGCTACGCTCCCAAAAGGTCAGTATTGAGGGAGTGCTGCACTGTCAGAGGGTCCGTTCTGAGGGAGTGACACACTGTCAGAGGAACAATATTGATGGATTGCCACACTGTCAGAGGGACATTATTGAGGGAGTGCTGCAATGTCAGAGAGTGAGTACTGAGGGAGTGCTGCACAGTCAGAGGGTGTGGAATGCTCTGCCCCAGAGGGCAGTGGAGGCCCAGTCTCTGGATTCATTTAAGAAAGAATTGGATAGAGCTCTTAAAGATAGTGGAGTCAAGGGTTATGGAGATAAGGCTGGAACAGGATACTGATTGGGAATGATCAGCCATGATCATATTGAATGGCGATGCAGGCTCGAAGGACTGAATGGCCTACTCCTGCATCTATTGTCTATTGTCTATTGTCTATTGTCAGTACTGAGGCAGTGCGGCACTGTCAGAGTGTCAGTACTGAGGGATTCCTGCAAATCCAGAGTCAGTATAGAGGGAGATCAGCATTGTCAGAGGTTCGGGACGCAGGAAGCGCTGAAATGTCAGAGGGTAATTACTGAGAAGGCTGAACTGTGAGAGCGTCAGTCCTGAGAGTGTGCTGCACTGTCAGAGGGTCAGTACTGAGGGAGTGCTGCACTGTCAGTGGGTTAGTACTGAGGGAGAGCACCACCGCCAAATGATCAGTACCGCGGGAGTTCTGCACTGGCAAAGGGCCAGTACTGAAGGATTGCTGCACTGTCAGAGTGTCAGTACTGAGGGAGTGCTGCACTGTCAGAGTGTCAGTACTGAGGGAGTGCCACACTGTCAGAGGGTTAGCGTGAGGGAGTGCTACACTGCCAACAGTCAGTGCTGAGTGAATGTTACACTGCTAAAAGGGTCAGTACTGAGGGAGTGCCACACTATCCGAGGGTCAGTACTGACTGAGTTCTGCACTGCCCAAGTGTCAGTGCTGAGTGAGTGCTACACTGTCAGAGGGTCAGTACTGAGGGAGTGCTGCACTTTCAGTGGGGTCAGTACTGAGGTAGTGCTACACTGTCAGAGGGTCAGTACTGAGGGAGTGCTGCACTGTCAGAGTCTCAGTACTGAGGGAGTGCCACACTGTCAGAGGGTCAGTATTGAAGGAGTGCTGCACTTCCAAACAGTGCTGAGTGAGTGCTACACTGCAAAAGGGTCAGTACAGAGAGAGTGCTGCACTGTCAGCGGTTCAATACTGAGAGAGTGTCACACTGTCAGAGGGGTCAGCGCTGAGGGAGTGCTGCAATGTCAGAGGGTCAGTACTTAGGGAGTGTCACACTATCAAAGGGTCAGCACTGAGAGAGTGTCACACTGTCAGTGGGTCAGTGCTGATGGAGTGTTACACTGCCAAAGGGTCAGCATAGAGGGAGTACTGCACTGTCAGCTGTTCATAACGAAAATTGCTGCAATGTCAGAAGGTCAGTACTGAGGGTGTGTCACGCTGTCAGGGGGTCAGCACAGAGGGAGTGCCACACTGCCGTAGTGTCAATACTGAGTGACTGCTGCACTGTCAGAGGGTCAGTATTGAGGGCGTGTCACACTGTCAGAGGGTCAGCACTGAGGGAGTGTCACACTGTCAGAGGGTTAACTTCTGAGTGAGTGCTGCAATGTCAGAGGATCAGTACTGAGGGAGTGTCACACTGTCAGTGGGTCAGCACTGAGGGAGTGTCACACTGTCAGAGGATTAACTTCTGAGTGAGTGCTGCAATGTCAGAGGATCAGTACTGAGGGAGTGCTGCATTGTTCGAGGGTCAGTATTGAGGGAATGCGGCACTCTCAGTGTCAGTCCTGAGGGAGTGCCACACTGTCAGATGGGTCAGCACAAAGGGAGTGCTGCAATGTCGGAGTGTCAGTATTGAGGGAGTGTCACACTACCAGAGGGTCAGCACTGAGGGAGTGCTGAACTGCCAAAGGCTCAGTACTGAGGGAGTGCTGCACTGTCAGAGGGTCAGTACTGAGGGAGTGGCACACTGTAGGAGGATCAGTCCTGAGGGAGACTCACACTGTCAGAGAGTGAGTGTTGAGGGAGTGGTACACTGCCAAATAGTAAGTGCTGAGGGAGTGCTGCAATGTTAGATGATCAGAACTGCAGGATTGTCACACTGTCAGAGGGTCAATCGTGAGGGAGTGCTGTACTGTCAGAGGGTCAGAACTGAAGGAGTGCTGAAATGTCAGAGGGTCAGAATTGAGGTAGTGCCACACTGATGGAGGGTCATTAATGAGGGAGTGCTGCACTGTCAGAGGGTCAGTACTGAGGGAGGGCTGCAGGGTCGGAGGATCAGTACTGAGAGAGTGCTGCAATGTCAGAGGGTCAGAACAGAGGGAGTCCTGCACTGTCACAGGGTCAGAACTGAGGGCGCGGCACACTGCGAGAGGGTCAGGACGGAGGGAGTGCTACACTGTTAGACTGTCAGTACTGAGGGAGTTCTGCATTGTCAGAGTGTCAGTACTGAGAGAGTGCGGCACATTCAGAGGGGTCAGTACTGAGGTAGTGCCACACTGTCAGAGAGTCAGTACTGAGGGAGTGCTGCACTGTCAGAGTCTCAGTACTGAGAGAGTGCCACACTGTCAGAGGGTCAGTATTGAAGGAGTGCTATACTTCCAAACAGTGCTGAGTGAGTGCTACAAAGCAAAAGGGTCTGTACAGAGAGAGTGCTGCACTGTCAGCGGTTCAGTACTGAGAGAGTGTCACACTGTCAGAGGGGTCAGTGCTCAGGGAGTGCTGCAATGTCAGAGGGTCAGTACTTAGGGAGTGTCACACTATCAAAGGGTCAGCACTGAGGGAGTGTTACACTGTCAGTGGGTCAGTGCTGATGGAGTGTTACACTGCCAAAGTGTCAGTATAGAGGGAGTACTGCAGTGTCAGCGGTTCATAACGAAAATTGCTGCAATGCCAGAAGGTCAGTACTGAGGGTATGTCACACTGTCAGGGAGTCAGCACAGAGGGAGTGCCACACTGCCGTAGTGTCAATACTGAGTGACTGCTGCACTGTCAGAGGGTCAGTATTGAGGGAGTGTCACACTGTCAGAGGGTCAGCACTGAGGGAGTGTCACACTGTCAGAGGGTTAACTTCTGAGTGAGTGCTGCAATGTCAGAGGATCAGTACTGTGGGATTGTCACACTGTCAGAGGGTCAGTACTGAGGGAGTGTCACACTGTCAGAGGGTTAACTTCTGAGTGAGTGCTGCAATGTCAGACGATCAGTACTGAGGGAGTGCTGCATTGTTCGAGGGTCAGTACTGAGGGAATGCTGCACTCTCAGTGTCAGTCCTGAGGGAGTGCCACACTGTCAGATGGGTCAGTACAGAGGGAGTGCTGCAATGTCGGAGTGTCAGCATTGAGGGAGTGTCACACTACCAGAGGGTCAGCACTGAGGGAGTGCTGCACTACCAAAGGCTCAGTAATGAGGGAATGCTGAACTGTCGGAGGGGTCAGTACTGAGGGAGTGACACATTCTGAGAGGGTCCTTTCCATGGGAGCGCTGCACTCTCATAGTGTCTTTTCAGAGGGAGTGCCACATTGTCAGATTGTCAGTACTGAGGGAGGGCTGCATAGTCAGAAGGGCAGTACTGAGGGAGAGCACACTCTCAGTGGGATAATACTGAGGGCGTTCTGCACTGTCAGAGTGTCAGTCCTGAGGGACCGTGGCTCGGTCAGAGGGGTCAGTACTGAGGGAGTAACACACTGTTATAGGATCATTACCGAGGTAGTGCCACACTGTCAAGAGTCTCAGAGCTGAGGGACGTCTACACAGCAAAAGAATCCGTGCTGAGGGAGTGCTACACTCCCAAAGGGTGAGTACTGAGGTAGTGCTGCACTGTCAGAGGGTCAGTGCATTGTGATTGCCACACTGTCAAAGCAATCATGACTGCGGGGGTGCTGCAATGTCAGAGGGTCAGTACTGAGGGAGTGCCACACTGCCTGCGAGTCAGGACTGAGGGAGTGTTACACTGTCAGACTGTCAGTACTGAGGGAGTGCTGCACTGTCGGAGTGTCAGTACTGAGGGAATGCGGCACATTCAGAGGGGTCAGTAATGAAGTAGTGCCACACTGTCAGAGGGTCAGTACTGAGGGAGGGCTGCACTGTCAGATTGTCAGTACTGAGGGATTCCTGCAAAGCCAGAGAGTCAGTATAGAGGGGGTGCCGCATTGTCAGAGGGTGATGCAGGAAGCGCTGAAATGTCAGAGGGTAATTACTGAGAGAGCTGAACTTTGAGAGGGTCAGAAAAGAGTGAGTGAGCACTATCAGAGGGGTCAGTACTGAGTGAGTGTCACACTGTCAAAGATCAGTACTGAGGGAGTGCTATACTTCCAAACAGTCAGTGCTGAGGGAGTGCAACACTGCCAAAGTGTCAGTACAGAGGGAGTACTGCCATGTCAGCGGTTCATAACGAGGGATTGGTGCAATGTCAGAGGATCAGGACTGAGGGTGTGTCACACTGTCAGGGGATCATCACAGAGGGAGTGCCACACTGCCGGAGTGTCAGTACTGAGGGAGTGCTGCACTGTCAGAGGGTCAGTACTGAGGGAGTATCACACTGTCAGAGGGTCAGCAATGAGGGAGTGTCACACTGTCAGAGGGTTAACTTCTGAGTGAGTGCTGCAATGTCAGAGGATCAGTGCTGAGGGAGTGTCACACTGTCAGAGAGTTGACTTCTGAGTGAGTGCTGCAATGTCAGAGGATCAGTACTGAGGGAGTGCTGCATCGTTCGAGGATCAGTACTGAGGGAATGCTGCACTCTCAGTGTCGGTACTGAGGGAGTGCCACACTGTCAGATGGGTCAGTACAGAGGGAGTGCTGCAATGTCGGAGTGTCTGTATTGAGGGAGTGTTACACTACCAGAGGGTCAGTACTGAGGGAGTGCTGCACTGCCAAAGGGTCAGTCCTGAGGGAGTGCTGCACTGTTAGAGGGTCAGTACTGAGGGAGTACTGCACTGTCAGGTGGTCAATACTGAGGGAGTGCTGCACTGTCAGAGAGTCAGTGCAGAGGGAGTGCTGCACTGCCGGAGCGTCAGTACTGAGGGAGTGCTGCAATGTCAGAGTGTCAGTACTGAGGGAGAGCTGCATTGTTCGAGGGTCAGTACTGAGGGAAAGCTGCACTCTCAGTGTCGGTACTGAGAGTGTGCCACACTGTCAGATGGGTCAGTACAGAGGGAGTGCTGCAATGTCGGAGTGTCAGTATTGAGGGAGTGTTACACTACCAGAGGGTCAGTACTGAGGGAGTGCTGCACTGCCAAAGGGTCAGTACTGAGGGAGTACTGAACTTTGAGAGGGTCAGAACTGAGAGAGTGCTGCACTGTCAGAGGGTCAGTACTGAGGGAGTGCTGCACTGTAAGTGGTTCAGTACTGTTGGAGTGCTGCACTGTCAGAGGGTCAGTACTGAGAGAGTGCCACATTGTCATAGGATCAGTACTGAGATAGTGTTGCTCTGTCAGAGGTGTCATGACTGAGGGAGTGTCACACTGCCAGAGGCGTCAGTACTGAGGCAGAGCTGCACTATCAGAGGGGTCAGTACTGAGGGATTGCTGCAAGGTCAGAAGGTCAGTACTGAGGGAGTGGCACACTGTCAGAGGGTCAGTACTGAGGGAGTGCTGCACTGTCAGAGTGTCAGTACTAAGGGAGTGCTGCACTATCAGAGGCGTCAGTACTGAGGGATTGCTGCAAGGTCAGAAGGTCAGTACTGAGGGAATGTCACTCTGTCAGCGGATCAGTGCTGAGAGAGTGCTATACTGCCAAAGGGTCAGTACAGAGGGAGTACTGCACTGTCAGCGGTTCATAATGAGGGATTGCTGCAATGTCAGAGGGTCCGTACTGAGGGTGTGTCACACTGTCAGTGGGTAAGTACTGAGTGGATGATGCACTGTCAGGAAAGCTGGACTGAGGGACTGTTGCACTTTCAGAGGTTCAGTACTGCGGGAGTGTCACACTATCAGAGGGTCAGTACTAAGGGAGTACTGCACTGTCAGATGGTCAGTAGTCACACTGTCAGAGGGTCAGTACTGAGGGAGTAATGTACTGTCAGAATGGTCAGTACTGGGGGAGTGTCACTCTGTCAGAGGGTCAGTACTGAGTGTGACACTCCCTCAGTGCTGACCCTCTGGTAGTGTGACACTCCCTCAATACAGACACACCGACATTGCAGCACTCCCTCTGTACTGACCCATCTGACAGTGTGGCACTCCCTCAGGACTGACACTGAGAGTACAGCATTCCCTTAGTACTGACCCTCGAACAATGCAGCACTCCTTCAGTACTGATCCTCTGACATTGCGGCACTCACTCAGAAGTTAACCCTCTGACAGTGTGACACTCCCTCAGTACTGACCCTCTGACAGTGTGACACTCCCTCAATACTGACCCTCTGACAGTGCAGAACTCACTCAGTATTGACACTCCAGCAGTGTGGCACTCCCTCTGTGCTGACCCCCTGACAGTGTGACACACCCTCAGTACTGACCCTCTGACGTTGCAGCAATCCCTCGTTATGAACCGCTGACAGTGCAGTACTCCCTCTATACTGACCCTTTG
The DNA here is from genome assembly GCF_047496795.1 of Chiloscyllium punctatum. Classification (NCBI taxonomy): domain Eukaryota; kingdom Metazoa; phylum Chordata; class Chondrichthyes; order Orectolobiformes; family Hemiscylliidae; genus Chiloscyllium; species Chiloscyllium punctatum. The sequence goes on from NW_027309818.1 coordinate 39,197, forward strand.
GCAGTGTAGCACTCCCTCAGCACTGACCCACTGACAGTGTGACACTCCCTCTGTGCTGACCCTTTGATAGTGTGACACTCCCTAAGTACTGACCCTCTGACATTGCAGCACTCCCTCAGCACTGACACCTCTGACAGTGTGACACTCTCTCAGTATTGAACCGCTGACAGTGCAGCACTCTCTCTGTACTGACCCTTTTGCAGTGTAGCACTCACTCAGCACTGTTTGGAAGTGGAGCACTCCCTCAGTACTGACCCTCTGACAGTGTGACACTCCCTCAGTAATCACCTACTGTCCTTGCAGCAATCCCTCAGTTCTGACCCCTGTGATAGTGTACACTCTCTCTTTTCTGACCCTCTCACAGTTCAGCTATCTCAGTCATTACCCTCTGACATTTCAGCGCTTCCTGCATCACCCTCTGACAATCCGGCACTCCCTCTATACTGACTCTCGGGCTTTGCAGCAATCCCTCAGTACTGACCCTCTCACAGTGCAGCATTCCCTCAGTACTGACCCTCTGACAGTGTTGCACTCACTCAGCACTGACACTTGGGCAGTGCAGAACTCAGTCAGTACTGACCCTCGGACAGTGTGGCACTCCCTCAGTACTGACCCTTTGGCAGTGTTACACACACTCAGCACTGACTTTTTGGCAGTGTAGCACTCCCTCACGCTAACTCTCTGACAGTGTGGCACTCCCTCAGTACTGACACTCTGACAGTGCAGCACTCCCTCAGTACTGACACTCTGACAGTGCAGCAATCCTTCAGTACTGGCCCTTTGGCAGTGCAGAACTACCGCCGTACTGACCATTTGGCAGTGGTGCACTCCCTCAGTACTAACCCACTGAGAGTGCAGCACTCCATCAGTACTGAACCTCTGACAGGGCAGCACACTCTCAGGACTGACGCTCTCACAGTTCAGCTCTCTCAGTAATTACCCTCTGACATTTCAGCCCTTCCTGCGTCCCGACCCGCTGACAATGCTGATCTCCCTCTATACTGACTCTCTGGATTTGCAGGAATCCCTCAGTACTGACACTCTGACAGTGCCGCACTCCCTCAGTAAAGACCCTCTGACAGTGCAGCACTCCCTCAGTACTGATTCTCTGACAGTGCCGCACTCCCTCAGTACGTTCTCTCTGACAGTGCAGCACTCCCTTAGTACTGACCCTCTGACTGTGTAGTACTCCCGCAGTACTGACCCTCTGAGAGTGCAGCACTCACTCAGTACTGACTCTCTGACAGTGCGGCACTCCCTCAGTATTGACCCTCTGACAGTGCAGCACTCCCTCAGTACTGACTCTATGACAATGCCGCACTCCCTCAGTAGTGACCCTCTGACAGTGCAGCACTCCCTCAGTACGGACACTCTGACTGAGTGGCACCCCATCAGAACTTATCCTCTGACAGTATGACACTACCTCAGTACTGACCCCTCTGACATTGCAGCACCCCTTCAATACTGACCGTCTGACAGTGTGGCACTCCCTCAGTAATGACCATCTGACAGTGCAGCACTCCCTCAGTACTGACCCTCTGACAGTGTGGCACTACCTCAGTCCTGACCCCTCTGAATGTGCCGCACTCCATCAGTACTGACACATTGGCAGTGCAGCACTCCCTCAGTACTGACAGTCTGACAGTGCAGCCCTCCCTCAGTACTGACCATCAGACAATGTGGCACTCCCTCTGTAAGGAAACTATGACAGTGCAGCGCTCCCATAGAAAGGACCCTTTCAGAATGTGGCACTCCCTCAGTACTGACCCCTCCGACAGTCCAGCACGCCCTCAGTACTGACCCTGTGACAGTGCAGGACTCCCTCTGTACTGACCCTCTGACATTGCAGTACTCTCTCAGTACTGACCCTCCGACCGTGCAGCACTCCCTCAGTACTGACCCTCTGACAGTGCAGCACTCCCTCAGTAATGACCCTCCAACAGTGTGGCATTCCCTCAATGCTGACCCTCTGACATTTCAGCACTCCTTCAGTGCTGACCCTCTGACATTTCAGCACTCCTTCAGTGCTGACCCTCTGACAGTGCAGCACTCGCTCACTATTGACACTCTGACAGTGTGACAATCCTGCAGTTCTGATCATCTGACATTGCAGCACTCCCTCGGCACTTACTATTTGGCAGTGTAGCACTCCCTCAGCACTCACTCTCTGACAGTGTGAGACTCCCTCAGGACTGATCCTCCTGCAGTGTGGCACTCCCTCAGTACTGACCCTCTGACAGTGCAGCACTCCCTCAGTATTGAGCCTTTGGCAGTGCAGCACTCCCTCAGTGCTGACCCTCTGGTAGTTTAACACTCCCTCAATACTGACACTCCGACATTGCAGCACTCCCTTTGTACTGACCCATCTGACAGTGTGGCACTCCCTCAGGACTGACACTGAGAGTGCAGCATTACCTCAGTACTGATCCTCGAACAATGCAGCACTCCCTCAGTACTGATCCTTTGACATTGCAGCACTCACTCAGAAGTTAACCCTCTGACAGTGTGACACTCCCTCAGTGCTGACCCTCTGACAGTGTGACACTCCCTCAATACTGACCCTCTGACAGTGCAGCACTCACTCAGTATTGATACTCCGGCAGTGTGGCACTCCCTCTGTGCTGACCCCCTGACAGTGTGACACACCCTCAGTACTGACCCTCTGACATTGCAGCAATCCCCCGTTATGAACCGCTGACAGTGCAGTACTCCCTCTATACTGACGCTTTGGCAGTGTAGCACTCCCTCAGCACTGACCCACTGTCAGTGTGACACTCTCTCAGTACTGAACCTCTGACAGTGCAGCTCTCTCTCTGTACTGACCCTTTTGCAGTGTAGCACTCACTCAGCACTGTTTGGAAGTGCAGCACTCCTTCAATACTGACCATTGACAGTGTGGCACTCCCTCAGTACTGACAATCTGACAGTGCAGCCCTCCCTCAGTACTGACCCTCTGACAGTGTGGCACTACTTCATTACTGACCCCTCTGAATGTGCCGCATTCCCTCAGTACTGACACTCTGACAGTGCAGAACGCCCTCAGTATTGTCCCACTGAGGGTGTGGCTCTCCCTCAGTACTGACCCTCTGACTGTGCAGCCCTCCCTCAGGACTGACAATCTGACAATGTGGCACTCCCTCTGTAAGGACACTATGACAGTGCAGCGCTCCCTTGAAAGGACCCTCTCCGAATGTGGCACTCCCTCAGTACTGACCCCTCCGACAGTCCAGCACTCCCTCAGTACTGACCCTGTGACAGTGCTGGACTCAATTTGTACTGACCCTCTGACACTGCAGCACTCTCTCAGTACTGACCCTCCGACGGTGCAGCACTCCCTCAGTACTGACCCTCTGACAGTGCAGCATTCCCTCAGTGATGACCCTCCAATAGTGTGGCACTACCTCAATGCTGACACTCTGACATTTCAGCACTCCTCCAGTGCTGACCCTCTGACAGTGCAGTACTCCCTCACTATTGACCCTCTGACAGTGTGACAATCCTGCAGTTCTGATCATCTGATTTTGCAGCACTCCCTCAGCACTTACTATTTGGCAGTGTAGCACTCCCTCAGCACTCACTCTCTGACAGTGTGAGTCTCCCTCAGGACTGATCCTCCTACAGTGTGGCAATCCCTCAGTACTGACCCTCTGACAGTGCAGCACTCCCTCAGTACTGAGCCTTTGGCAGTGCACCACTCCCTCAGTGCTGACCCTCTGGTAGTGTGACACTCCATCAATACTGACACTCCGACATTGCAGCACTCCCTTTGTACTGAACCATCTGACAGTGTGGCACTCCCTCAGGACTGACACTGAGAGTGCTGCATTCCCTCAGTGCTGACCCTCGAACAATGCAGCACTCCCTCAGTATTGATCCTCTGTCATTGCAGCACTCACTCAGAGGTTAACCCTCTGACAGTGTGACACTCCCTCAGTGCTGACCATCTGAGAGTGTGAAACTCCCTCAGTACTGATCCTCTGAGATTGCAGCACTCACTCAGAAGTTAACCCTCTGACAGTGTGACACTCCCTCAGTGCTGACCCTCTGACAGTGTGACACTCCCTCAGTACTGATCCTCTGACATTGAAGCACTCACTCAGAAGTTAACCCTCTGACAGTGTAACACACCCTCAGTGCTGACCCTCTGACAGTGTGACGCACCCTCAGTACGGACCCTCTGACATTGCAGCAATCCCTCATTATGAACCGCTGACAGTGCAGTACTCATTCTGTACTGACCCTTTGGCAGTGTAGCACTCTCTCAGCACTGATCCGCTGACAGAGTGACATTCCCTCAGTACTGACCTTCTGACCTTGCAGCAATCCCTCAGTACTGACGCCACTGATAGTGCAGCACTCCCTTAGTACTGACACTCTGACAGTGCAGCACTCCCTCAGTACTGACCCTCTGACAGTGTGCCACTCCCTCAGTACTGACCTTCTGACCTTGCAGCAATCCCTCAGTAATGACCCCTCTGAGAGTGCAGCTCTCTCTCAGTACTGACCCCTCTGACAGTGTGACACTCCCTCAGTCATGACCCCTCTGACAGAGCAACACTATCTCAGTACTGACCCTATGACAATGTGGAACTCTCTCAGTACTGACCCTCTGACAGTGCAGCACTCCAACAGTACTGAACCTCTTACAGTGCAGCACTCCCTCAGTACTGACCCTCTGACAGTGCACACTGTCTCAGTTCTGACCCTCTCACAGTTCAGCTCTCTCTCAGTAATTACCCTCTGATATTTCAGAGCTTCCTGCGTCCCGACCCTCTGACAATGCTGCACTCCTTCTCTACTGACTCTCTGGATTTGCAGGAATCCCTCAGTACTGACACTCTGACATTGCAGCACTCCCTCAGTACTGACACTCTGGCAGTGCAGCACTCCCTCTGCACTGACTCTCTGACAGTGCAGCACTCCCTCAGTACTGACCCTCTGACAGTGCAGCACTCCATCAGTATTGACCACCTGACAGTGCAGTACTCCCTCAGTACTGACCCTCTAACAGTGCAGCACTCACTCTGAACTGACACTGTGGCAGTGCAGCACTCCCTCAGTACTGACCCTCTGGTAGTGTAACACTCCCTCAATACTGTCACTCCGACATTGCAGCACTCCCTCTGTACTCACCCATCTGACAGTGTGGCACTCCCTCAGTACCGGCACTGAGAGTGCAGCATTCCCTCAGTACTGACCCTCGAACAATGCAGCACTCCCTCAGTACTGATCCTCTGACATTGCAGCACTCACTCAGGAGTCAATCCTCTGACAGTGTGACACTCACTCAGTGCTGACCCTCTGAAAGTGTGACACTCCCTCAGCACTGATCCTCTGACATTGCAGCACTCCCTCAGTACTGACTCTCTGACAGTGCGGCACTCCCTTTGTACGGTCTCTCAGACAGTGCAGCACTCCCTCAGTACTGACCCTCTGACAGTGCAGCACTCCCTCAGTATTGACCACCTGACAGTGCAGTACTCCCTCTGTACTGACACTTTGGCAGTGCAGCACTCCCTCCGCACTGACTCTCTGACAGTGCAGTACTCCCTCAGTACTGACCCTCTGACAGTGCAGCACTCCCTCAGTATTGACCACCTGACAGTGCAGCACTCCCTCAGTACTGACCCTCTGGTAGTGTAACACTCCCTCAATACTGACATTCCGACATTGTAGCACTCCCTCTGTACTGACCCATCTGACAGTGTGACACACCCTCAGTCCTGACCCTCTGACATTGCAGCAATCCCTCGTTATGAACCGCTGACAGTGCAGGACTCTCTCTGTACTGACTCTTTTGCAGTGTAGCACTCTTCAGCACTGACTGTTTGGAAGTGTAGCACTCCCTCAGTACTGACCTTCTGACAGTGTGACACTTCCTCAGTACTGACCCCTCTGATAGTGCAGCACTCACTCAGTACTGACCCCTTTGATAGTGCACACTCTCTCACAGTTCCGCTCTCTCAGTAATTACCCTCTGACATTTCAGAGCTTCCTGCGTCCCGACCCTCTGACAATGCTGCACTCCCTCTCTACTGAATCTCTGGATTTGCAGGAATCCCTCAGTACTGACACTCTGACATTGCAGCACTCCCTCTGTACTGACCCATCTGACAGTGCAGCACTCCCTCAGTACTGATCCTCTGACATTGCAGAACTCACTTAGAAGTCAACCCTCTGACAGTGTGACACTCACTCAGTGCTGACCCTCTGACAGTGTGACACTCCCTCAGCACTGATCCTCTGACATTGCAGCACACACTCAGAAGTTAATCCTCTGAAAGTGTGACACTCCCTCAGTGCTTACCCTCTGACGGTGTGACACTCCCTCAATACTGACCCTCTGACAGTGCAGCACTCCCTCAGTACGCACACTCCGGGAGTGTGGCACTCTCCCTGTGATGACCCCCGGACAGTGTGACACACCCTCAGTACTGACCCTCTGACATTGCAGCAATCCCTCGTTATGAACCGCTGACAGTGCAGTACTCCCTCTGTACTGACCGTTTGGCAGTGTCGCACTACCTCAGCACTCATCCACTGACAGTGTGACACTCCCCCAGTGCTGACCCTTTGATAGTGTGACACTCCCTAAGTACTGACCCTCTGACATTGCAGCACTCCCTCAGCACTGACCCCTCTGACAGTGCGACACTCTCTCAGTACTGAACCTCTGACAGTGCAGCACTCTCTCTGTACTGACTCTTTTGCAGTGTAGCACTCACTCAGCACTGACTGTTTGGAAGTGTAGCACCCCCTCAGTACTGACCTTCTGACAGTGTGACACTCCCTCAGTACTGACCCCTCTGATAGTGCAGCACTCACTCTGTACTGACCCCTCTGATAGTGCACACTCTCTCTTTTCTGACCCTCTCACATTTCAGCTCTCTCAGTAATTACCCTCTGACATTTCAGAGCTTCCTGCGTCCCGACCCTCTGACAATGCTGCACTCCCTCTATACTGACTCTCTGGATTTGCAGGAATCCCTCAGTACTGACACTCTGACATTGCAGCACTCCATCAGTACTGACCCTCTGGCAGTGCAGCACTACCTCTGCACTGACTCTCTGACAGTGCAGCAGTCCCTCAGTATTGACATTCTGACATTGCAGCACTCCCTCAGTACTGACCCTCTGGCAGTGCAGCACTCCCTCTGCACTGACTCTCTGACAGTGCAGCACTCCCTCAGTACTGACCCTCTGACAGTGCAGCACTCCCTCTGTACTGACCCTTTGGCAGTGTAGCACTCTCTCAGCACTGATCCGCTGACAGAGTGACATTCCCTCAGTACTGACCTTCTGACCTTGCAGCTATCCCTCAGTACTGACCCTTCTAATAGTACAGCACTCCGTAAGTACTGTCACTCTGACAGTGCAGTTCTCCCTCAGTACTGACCCTCTAACAGTGCAGCACTCACTCAGAACTGACCCTGTGGCAGTGCAGCACTCCCTCAGTACTGACCCATCTGACAGTGTGGCACTGCCTCAGTACCGATACTGAGAGTGCAGTATACCCTCAGTACTGACCCTGTGGCAGTGCAGCACTCCCTCAGCACTGACCCTCTGACACTGCAGCACCCTCTCAGAAGTCAACCCCCTGACAGTGTGACACTCCCTCAGTGCTGACCCTTTGATAGTGTGACACTCCCTAAGTTCTGACCTCTGACATTGCAGCACTCCCTCAGCACTGACCCCTCTGACAGTGTGACACTCTCTCAGTACTGAACCTCTGACAGTGCAGCACTCTCTCTGTAATGACTCTTTTGCAGTGTAGCACTCACTCAGCACTGAATGTTCGGAAGTGTAGCACTCCCTCAGTACTGACCTTCTGACAGTGTGACACTCCGGCAGTACTGACCCCTCTGATAGTGCAGCACTCACTCAGTACTGACCCCTCTGATTGTGCACATTCTGTCTTTTCTGACCCTCTCACATTTCAGCTCTCTCAGCAATTACCCTCTGACATTTCAGCCCTTCCTGCATCACCCTCTGACAATGCGGCACTCCCTCTATGCTGACTCTCTGGCTTTGCAGGAATCCCTTTGTACTGACCCTCTGACAGTGCAGCACTCCCACAGTACTGACCCTTTGGCCGTGTATCACTCCCTCAGCACTGAGCTTCTGACAGTGTAACACTCCCTCAGAACTGATGCTCTGACAGTGTGGCACTCCCTCAGTAATAATCCGTCTGATAGTACACACTCGTTCAGTACTTACGCTTTGGTATTGCAGCAATCCCTCAATACTGACCCTCTGACAGTGCAGCACTCCCTCAGTACTGACCCGCCAACAGTGTGGCACTACTCAGTACTGACCCTCTGACATTGCATCACTCCATCAGTGCTGACCCTCTGACGTTGCAGCACCCGCTCAGTGCTGACATTCTGACAGTGCAGCACTCCCACAGAACTGACACCTCTGACAGTGTGACAATCTCTCAGTATTGAACCGCTGACAGTGCAGCACTCTCTCTGTACTGACCCTTTTGCAGTGTAGCACTCACTCAGCACTGTTTGGAAGTGGAGCACTCTCTCAGTACTGACCCTCTGACAGTGTGACACTCCCTCAGTAATGACCTTCTGTACTTGCAGCAATCCCTCAGTACTGACCCCTGTGATAGTGTACACTCTCTCTTTTCTGACCCTCTCACAGTTCAGCTCTCTCAGTCATTACCCTCTGACATTTTTGCGCTTCCTGCATCACCCTCTGACAATGCGGCACTCCCTCTATACAGACTCTCGGGCTTTGCAGCAATCCCTCAGTACTGACCCTCTCATAGTGCAGCATTGCCTCAGTACTGACCCTCTGACAGTGTAGCACTCACTCAGCACTGACACTTGGGCAGTGCAGAACTCAGTCAGTACTGACCCTCGGACAGTGTGGCACTCCCTCAGTACTGACCCTTTGGCAGTGTTACACACACTCAGCACTGACTGTTTGGCAGTGTAGCACTCCCTCACGCTAACCCTCTGACAGTGTGGCACTCCCTCAGTACTTACACACTGACATTGCAGCACTCCCTCAGTACTGACACTCTGACAGTGCAGCAATCCTTCAGTACTGACCCTTTGGCAGTGCAGAACTCCCGCGGTACTGACCATTTGGCAGTGGTGCACTCCCTCAGTACTCACCCACTGAGAGTGCAGCACTCCCTCAGTACTGAACATCTGACAGGGCAGCACACTCTCAGGACTGACGCTCTCACAGTTCAGCTCTCTCAGTAATTACCCTCTGACATTTCAGCGCTTCCTGCGTCCCGACCCGCTGACAATGCTGATCTCCCTCTATACTGACTTTCTGGATTTGCAGGAATCCCTCAGTACTGACACTCTGACAGTGCCGCACTCCCTCAGTATGTTCTCTCTGACAGTGCAGCACTCCCTTAGTACTGACCCTCTGACTGTGTAGTACTCCCGCAATACTGACCCTCTGACAGTGCAGCACTCACTCAGTACTGACTCACTGACAATGCCGCTCTCCCTCAGTAGTGACCCTCTGACAGTGCAGCACACCCTCAGTACTGACACTCTGACTGAGTGGCACCCCATCAGAACTTATCCTCTGGCAGTATGACACTACCTCAGTACTGACCCCTCTGACATTGCAGCACCCCTTCAATACTGACCGTCTGACAGTGTGGCACTCCCTCAGTAATGACCATCTGACAGTGCAGCACTCCCTCAGTACTGACCCTCTGACAGTGTGGCACTACCTCAGTCCTGACCCCTCTGAATGTGCCGCACTCCATCAGTACTGACACTCTGACAGTGCAGCACTCCCTCAGTACTGACAGTCTGACAGTGCAGCCCTCCCTCAGTACTGACCATCAGACAATGTGGCACTCCCTCTGTAAGGACACTATGACAGTGCAGCGCTCCCATAGAAAGGACCCTTTCAGAATGTGGCACTCCCTCAGTACTGACCCCTCTGACAGTCCAGCACTCCCTCAGTACTGACCCTGTGACAGTGCAGGTCTCCCTCTATACTGACCCTCTGACATTGCAGCATTCTATCAGTACTGACCCTCCGACCGTGCAGCACTCCCTCAGTACTGACCCTCTGACAGTGCAGCACTCCCTCAGTAATGACCCTCCAACAGTGTGGCACTACCTCAATGCTGACCCTCAGACATTTCAGCACTCCTTAAGTGCTGACCCTCTGACAGTTCAGCACTCGCTCACTATTGACACTCTGACAGTGTGACAATCCTGCAGTTCTGATCATCTGACATTGCAGCACTCCCTCAGCACTTACTATTTGGCAGTGTAGCACTCCCTCAGCACTCACTCTCTGACAGTGTGAGACTCCCTCAGGACTGATCCTCCTACAGTGTGGCACTCCCTCAGTACTGACCCTCTGACAGTGCAGCACTCCCTCAGTATTGAGCCTTTGGCCGTGCAGCACTCCCTCAGTGCTGACCCTCTGGTAGTTTAACACTCCCTCAATACTGACACTCCGACATTGCAGCATTCCCTCTGTACTGACCCATCTGACAGTGTGGCACTCCCTCAGGACTGACACTGAGAGTGCAGCATTCCCTCAGTACTGAACCTTGAACAATGCAGCATCTCCTCAGTACTGATCCTCTGACATTGCAGCACTCACTCAGAAGTTAACACTCTGACAGCGTGACACTCCCTCAGTGCTGACCCTCTTACAGTGTGACACTCCCTCAGTAATGATCCTCTGACATTGCAGCACTCACTCAGAAGTTAACCCTCTGACAGTGTGACACTCCCTCAGTGCTGACCCTCTGACAGTGTGACACTCCCTCAATACTTACCCTCTGACAGTGCAGCAGTCACTCAGTATTGACACTCCGGCAGTGTGGCACTCCCTCAGTACAGACCCTCTGACATTGCAGCAATCCCTCGTTAAGATTCGCTGACAGTGCCATACTCCCTCTAAACTGACCCTTTGTAAGTGTAGCACTCCCTCAGCACTGACCCACTGAATGTGTGACACTCCCTCAGTGCTGACCCTTTGATAGTGTGACACTCCCTAAGTACTGACCCTCTGACATTGCAGCAATCCCTCAGCACTGACCCGTCTGACAGTGTGACACACTCTCAGTACTGAACTGCTGACAGTGCAGCACTCTCTCTGTACTGACCCTTTTGCAGTGTAGCACTCACTCAGCACTGTTGGGAAGAGTAGCACTCCCTCAGTACTGACCCATCTGACAGTGCAGCACTCCTTCAATACTGACCCTCTGACAGTGTGGCACTCCCTCAGTACTGACACTCTGACAGTGCAGCACTCCCTCAATACTGACCCTCTGACAGTGTGGCACTACCTCAGTACCGACCCCTCTGAATGTGCCGCACTCCCTCAGTACTGACACTCTGACAGTGCAGAACTCCCTCAGTACTGACAGTCTGACAGTGTACCACTCCCTCCTTCCTGACCCTCTGGCAGTGTGGCACTCCCTCAGTACTGACCCTGTGGCAGTGCAGGACTCCATCTGTACTGACCCTCTGACATTGCAGCACTCTCTCAGTACTGACCCTCCGACCGTGCAGCAATCCCTCAGTACTGAACCTCCGACCGTGCAGCACTCCCTCAGTACTGACCCTCTGACATTTCAGCACTCCTTCAGTGCTGACCCTCTGACAGTGCAGCACTCCCTCACGATTAACCCTCTGACACTGTGACAATCCTGCAGTTCTGATCATCTGACATTGCAGCACTCCCTCAGCACTTACTATTTGGCAGTGTAGCACTCCCTCAGCACTCACTCTCTGACAGTGTGAGTCTCCCTCAGGAATGATCCTCCTACAGTGTGGCACTCACTCAGTACTGACCCTCTGACAGTGCAGCACTCCCTCAGTACTGAGCCTTTGGCAGTGCAGCACTCCCTCAGTGCTGATCCTCTGGTAGTGTGACACTCCCTCAATACTGACACTCCGACATTGCAGCACTCTCTTTGCACTGACCCATCTGACAGTGTGGCACTCCCTCAGGACTGACACTGAGAGTGCAGCATTCACTAAGTACTGACCCTCGAACAATGCAGCACTCCCTCAGTACTGATCCTCTGACATTGCAGCACTCACTCAGAAGTTAACCCTCTGACAGTGTGACACTCCCTCAGTGCTGACCCTCTGACATCGCAGCACTCCCTCAGCACTGACCCCATGACAGTGTGACACTCTCTCAGTACTAAACCGCTGACAGTGCAACACTCTCTCTGTACTGACCCGTTTGCAGTGTAGCACTCACTCAGCACTGTTTGGAAGTTGAGCACTCCCTCAGTACTGGCCCTCTGACAGTGTGACACTCCCTCAGTAATGATCTTCTGTCCTTGCAGCAATCCCTCAGTACTGACCCCTTTAATAGTGCACACTCTCTCTTTTCTGACCATCTCACAGTTCAGCTCTCTCGGTCATTACCCTCTGACATTTCAGCGCTTCCTGCAACACCCTCTGACAATGCGGCACTCCCTCTATACTGACTTTCGGGCTTTGCAGCACTCCCTCAGTACTGACCCTCTGACAGTGTAGCACTCACTCATCACTGACACTTGGGCAGTGCAGAACTCAGTCAGTACTGACCCTGGGACAGTGTGGCACTCCCTCACGACTGACCCTTTGGCAGTGTAACATTCACTCAGCACTGACTGTTGGCAGTGTAGCACTCCCTCACGCTAACCCTCTGACAGTGTGGCACTCCCTCAGTACTGACACTCTGACAATGCAGCACTCCCTCAGGACTGACACTCAGACAGTGCAGCAATCCTTCAGTACTGGCCCTTTGGCAGTGCAGAACACCCGCGTGACTGACCATTTGGCAGTGGTGCTCTCCCTCAGTACTAACCCACTGACAGTGCAGTACTCCCTCAGTACTGACACTCTGAGAGTGCAGCACGCTCTCAGGACTGACCCTCTCACATTTCAGCCTGATCAGTAATTACCCTCTGACATTTCAGCGCTTCCTGCGTCCCGATCCTCTTACAATGCTGATCTCCCTCTATACTGACTCACTGGATTTGCAGGAATCCCTCAGTACTGACACTCCTACTGTGCCGCACTCCCTCAGTACTGACCCTCTGACAGTGCAGCACTCCCTCAGTACTGACTCTCTGACAGTGCTGCACTCCCTCAGTACGGACTCTCTGACAGTGCAGCACTCCCTCAGTACTGACCCTCTGACAGTGCAGCACTCCCTCAGTACTGACTCTCTGACAGTGCCGCACTCCCTCAGTATTGACCCTCTGACAGTGCAGCACACTCTCAGTACTGACTCTCTGACAGTGCCGCACTCCCTCAGTAGTGACCCACTGACAGTGCAGCACTCCCTCAGTACTGACACTCTGACTGAGTGGCACTCCATCAGAACTGATCGTCTGACATTGTGGCACTACCGCAGTACTGACCCCCCTGACAGTGCGGCTCACCTTCAATACTGACCCTCTGACAGTGTGGCACTCCCTCAGTACTGACCCCTCTGCCCCTCTGAATGTGCCGCACTCCCTCAGTACTGACACTCTGACAGTGCAGCACTCCCTCAGTACTGACAGTCTGACAGTGTAGCACTCCCTCCGTCCTGACCCTCTTGCAGTGTGGCACTCCCTCAGCACTGACCCTCTGCCATTGCAGCAACCCGCAGTCATGACTGCTTTGACAGTGTGGCAATCACTCAGCACTGACCCACTGACAGTGCAGCACTACCTCAGTACTCACCCTTTGGGAGTGTAGCACTCCCTCAGCACGGATTATTTTACTGTGTTGACCTCCCTCAGCTCAGATACTCTTGACAGTGTGGCCCTACGTCAGTAATGATCCTATGACAGTGTGTTAATCCCGCTGTACTGACCCCTCTGTCAGAGCCGCAGTCCCTCAGTACTGACACTCTGACAGTGCAGAACGCCCTCAGTATTGTCCCACTGAGGGTGTGGCTCTCCCTCAGTACTGACCCCTTGACTGTGCAGCCCTCCATCAGGACTGACCATCTGACAATGTGGCACTGCCTCTGTAAAGACACTATGACAGTGCAGCGCTCCCATAGAAAGGACCCTCTCCGAATGTGGCACTCCCTCAGTACTGACCCCTCCGACAGTCCAGCACTCCCTCAGTACTGACCCTGTGACCCTCTGACATTGCAGCACTCCCTCAGTCCTGACCGTCTGACAGTGCAGCACTCCCTCATTAATGACCCTCCAACAGTGTGGCACTACCTCAATGCTGACCCTGTGACATTTCAGCACTCCTTCAGTGCTGACCCTCTGACAGTGCAGCACTCCCTCACGATTGACCCTCTGACTTTGTGACAATCCTGCAGTTCTAATCATCTGACATTGCAGCACTCCCTCAGCACTTACTATTTGGAAGTATAGCACTCCCTCAGCACTCACTCTCTGACAGTGTGAGTCCCCCTCAGGAGTGATCCTCCTACAGTGTGGCATTCCCTCCGTACTGACCCTCTGACAGTGCAGCACTCCCTCAGTACTGAGCCTTTGGCAGTGCAGCACTCCCTCAGTGCTGACCCTCTGGTAGTGTGACACTCCCTCAATACTGACACTCCGACATTGCTGCACTCCCTTTGTACTGACCCATCTGACAGTGTGGCACTCCCTCAGGACTGACACTGAGAGTGCAGCATTCCCTCAGTACTGACCCTCGAACAATGCAGCACTCCCTCAGTACTGATCCTCTGACATTGCAGCACTCACTCAGAAGTTAACCCTCTGACAGTGTGACACTCCCTCAGTGCTGAACCTCTGACAGTGCAGCACACCCTCAGTACTGACTCTCTGACAGTGCCGCACTCCCTCAGTACGGACTCTCTGACAGTGCAGCACTCCCTCAGTACTGACTCTCTGACAGTGCGGCACTCCCTCAGTATTGACCCTCTGACAGTGCAGCACTCCCTCAGTACTGACTCTCTGACAGTGCCGCACTACCTCAATAGTGACACTCTGGCAGTGCAGCACTCCCTCAGTACTGACACTCTGACTGAGTGGCACTCCATCAGAACTGATAGTCTGACAGTGTGGCACTACCTCAATACTGACCCCTCTGACAGTACTGCACCCCTTCAATACTGACCCTCTGACAGTGTGGAATTCCGTCAGTACTGACCCTCTGACAGTATGGCACTCCCTTTGTACTGACCCTCTGACAGTGTGGCACTACCTCAGTACCTACCCCTCTGAATGTGCCGCACTCCCTCAGTCCAGACACTCTGAAAGTACAGGTTTCCCTCAGCACTGACACTCTGACAGTGCAGAACGCCCTCAGTATTGTCCCACTGAGATTGTGGCTCTCCCTCAGTACTGACCCTCTGACTGTGCAGCCCTCCCTCAGTACTGACCATCTGACAATGTGGCACTCCCTCTGTAAGGACACAATGATAATGCAGCGCTCCCATAGAAAGGACCCTCTCAGAATGTGGCACTCTGTCAGTACTGACCCGTCCGACAGTCCAGCACTCCCTCAGTACTGACCCTGTGACAGTGCAGGACTCCATCTATACTGACCGTCTGACATTGCAGCACTCTCTCAGTTCTGACCCTCCGACCGTGCAGCACTCCCTCAGTACTGACCCTCTGACAGTGCAGCACTCCCTCAGTAATGGCCCTCCAACAGTGTGGCACTACCTCAATGCTGACCCTCAGACATTTCAGCACTCCTTCAGTGCTGACCCTTTGACAGTGCAGCACTCCCTCACGATTGACCCTCTGACAGTGCAGTATTCCCTCACTATTGACACTCTGACAGTGTGACAATCCTGCAGTTCTGATCATCTGACATTGCAGCACTCCCTCAGCACTTACTATTTGGCAGTGTAGCACTCCCTCAGCACTCACTCTCTGACAGTGTGAGTCTCCCTCAGGACTGATCCTCCTACAGTGTGGCACTCACTCAGTACTGACACTCTGACAGTGCAGCACTCCCTCAGTACTGAGCCTTTGGCATTGCAGCACTCCCTCAGTGCTGACCCTCTGGTAGTGTGACACTCCCTCAATACTGACACTCCGACATTGCAGCACTCCCTATGTACTGACCCATCTGCCAGTGTGGCACTCCCTCAGGACTGACACTGAGAGTGCAGCATTCCCTCAGTGCTGAACCTCGAACAATGCAGCACTCCCTCAGTACTGATCCTCTGACATTGCAGCACTCACTCAGAAGTTAACCCTCTGACAGTGTGACACTCCCTCAGTGCTGACACTCTGAAATTGCAGCACTCCCTCAGCACTGACCCCTCTGACATTGTGACACTCTCTCAGTACTAAACCGCTGACAGTGCAACACTCTCTCTGTACTGACGCTTTTGCAGTGTAGCACTCACTCAGCACTGTTTGGAAGTGTAGCACTCCCTCAGTACTGACCCTTCTACAGTGTGACACTCCCTCAGTAATGTCCTTCTTTCCTTGCAGCAATTCCTCAGTACTGACCCCTTTAATAGTGCACACTCTCTCTTTTCTGACCATCTCACAGTTCAGCTCTCTCAGTCATTACCCTCTGACATTTCAGCGCTTCCTGCAACACCCTCTGACAATGCGGCACTCCCTCTATACTGACTCTCGGGCTTTGCAGCAATCCCTCAGTACTGACCCTCTGTCAGTGCAGCACTCCCTCAGTACTGACCCTCTGACAGTGTAGCACTCACTCAGCACTGACACTTGGGCAGTGCAGAACTCAGTCAGTACAGACCCTCGGACAGTGTGGCACTCCCTCACGACTGACCCTTTGGCAGTGTAACATTCACTCAGCACTGACACTTGGGCAGTGTAGCACTCCCTCACGCTAACCCTCTGACAGTGTGGCACTCCCTCAGTACTGACACTCTGACAGTGCAGCACTCCCTCAGTACTGACACTCTGACAGTACAGCAATCCTTCAGTACTGGCCCTTTGGCAGTGCAGATCTCCCGCGGTACTGACCATTTGGCAGTGGTGCTCTCCCTCAGTACTAACCCACTGACAGTGCAGCACTCCCTCAGTACTGACCCTCTGACAGTGCAGCACACTCTCAGGACTGACCCTCTCACAGTTCAGCCTTATCAGTAATTACCCCCTGACATTTCAGCGCTTCCTGCGTCCCGACCCGCTGACAATGCTGATCTCCCTCTATACTGACTCTGGATTTGCAGGAATCCCTCAGTACTGACACTCTGACAGTGCTGCACTCCCTCAGTACTGATCCTCTGACAGTGCAGCACTCCCTCAGTAGTGACTGTCTGACAGTGCCGCACTCCCTCAGTACGGACTCTCTGACAGTGCAGCACTCCCTCAGTACTGACCCTCTGACTGTGTAGCACTACCGCAGAACTTGACACTCTGACAGTGGAGCACTCCCTCAGTACTGACCCTCTGACAGCGCAGCACTCCCTCAGTACTGTCTCACTGACAGTGCAGCAATCCTTCAGTACTGACCCTTTGGCAGTGCAGAACTCCCTCGGTACTGACCATTTGACAGAGGTGCACTCCCTCAGTACTAACCCACTGACAGTGCAGCACCCCTTCAATACTGATCCTCTGACTGAGTGGCACTCCCTCAGTAATGACACTCTGACAGTGCAGCACTCCCTCACTATTGACCCTCTAACAGTGTGACAATCCTGCAGTTCTGATCATCTGACATTGCAGCACTCCCTCAGCACTTACTATTTGGCAGTGTAGCACTCCCTCAGCACTCACTCTCTGACAGTGTGATTCTCCCTCAGGACTGATCCTCCTACAGTGTGGCACTCCCTCAGTACTGACACTCTGACAGTGCAGCACTCCCTCAGTACTGACACTCTGACAGTGCAGCACTCCCTCAGTACTGACACTCTGACAGTGCAGCACTCCCTTAGTACTGACACTCTGACAGTGCAGCAATCCTCCAGTACTGACCATTTGGCAGTGCAGAACTCCCGCGGTACTGACCATTTGGCAGTGATGCAGTCCCTCAGTACTAACCCACTGACAGTGCAGCACTCCCTCAGTACTGACCCTCTGACAGTGCACCACACTCTCAGAACTGACCCTCTCACAGTTCAGCTCTCTCAGTAATTACTCTCTGACATTTTTGCGCTTCCTGCGTCCCGAATCTCTGACAATGCTGATCTCCCTCTATACTGACTCTCTGGATTTGCAGGAATCCCCAGTACTGACACTCTGACAGTGCAGCACTTCCTCAGTTCTGACTCTCTGACAGTGCCGCACTCCCTCAGTGCGGACTCTCTGACAGTGCAGCAATCCCTCAGTACCTACACTCTGAATGTGTAGCACTCCCGCAGAACTGACTCTCTGACAGTGCAGCACTCCCTCAGTACTGACCCTCTGACAGTGCAGCACTCCCTCAGTTCTGACTCTCTGACAGTGAAGCTCTCCCTCAGTACTGACTCTCTGACAGTGCCGCACTCCCTCAGTAGAGACCCTCTGACAGTGCAGCACTCCCTCAGTACTGACACTCTGACTGAGTGGCACTCCATCAGATCTGATCGTCTGACAGTGTGGCACGACCTCAGTATTGACCCCTCGGACAGTGCAGCCCCCCCTTCAATACTGACCATCTGACAGTGTGGCACTCCCTCAGTACTGACACTCTGACAGTGCAGCACTCCCTCAGTACTGACCCTCTGACAGTGTGGCACTACCTCAGTACTGACTCCTCTGAATGTGCCGCACTCCCTCAGTACTGACACTCTGACAGTGCAGCACTCCCTCAGTACTGACAGTCTGACAGTGTAGCACTCCCTCAGTCCTGACCCTCTGGCAGTGTGGCACTCCCTCAGTACTGACCCTCTGACATTGCAGCACCCCCGCAGTGATGACTGCTTTGACAGTGTGGCAATCACTCTGCACTGACCCTCTGACAGCGCAGCACTACCTCAGTACTCACCCTTTGGGAGTGTAGCACTCCCTCAGCACGGATTATTTTGCTGTGTAGACCTCCCTCAACTCTGAGACTCTTGAGAGTGTGGCACAACCTCGGTAATGATCCTTTGGCAGTGTGTTACTCCCACAGTGCTGACCCCTCTGACAGAGCCGCAGTCCCTCAGTACTGACACTCTGACAATGCAGAACGCCATCAGTATTGTCCCACTGAGAGTGTGGCTCTCCCTCAGTACTGACCCTCTGACTGTGCAGCCCTCCCTCAGTACTGACCATCTGACAATGTGGCATTCCCTCTGTAAGGACACGATGACAGTGCAGCGCTCCCAAAGAAAGGACCCTCTCAGAATGTGGCACTCCCTCAGTACTGACCCTTTGATAGTGTGACACTCCCTAAGTACTGACCCTTTGATAGTGTGACACTCCCTAAGTACTGACCCTCTGACATTGCAGCACTCCCTCAGCACTGACCCCTCTGACAGTGTGACACTCTCTCAGTACTGAACCGCTGACAGTGCAGCACTCTCTCTGTACTGAATCTTTTGCAGTGTAGCACTCACTCAGCACTGTTTGGAAGTGTAGCACTCCCTCAGTACTGACCTTCTGACAGTGTGATACTCCCTCAGTAATGACCCTCCAACAGTGTGGCACTACCTCAATGCTGACTCTCTGACATTTCAGCACTCCTTCAGTGCTGAACCTCTGACAGTGCAGCACTCCCTCACTATTGAACCTCTAACAGTGTGACAATCCTACAGTTCTGATCATCTGACTTTGCTGCACTCCCTCAGCACTTACTATTTGGCAGTATAGCACTCCCTTAGGACTCACTCTCTGACAGTGTGAGTCTCCCTCAGGACTGATCCTTCTACAGTGTGGCACTCCCTCAGTAGTGACCCTCTGACAGTGCAGCACTCCCTCAGTACTGAGCATTTGACAGTGCAGCACTCCCTCAGTGCTGACCCTCTGGTAGTTTAACACTCCCTCAATACTGACACTCCGACATTGCAGCACTCCCTTTGTACTGACCCATCTGACAGTGTGGCACTCTCTCAGGACTGACACTGAGAGTGCAGCATTCCCTCAGTACTGACCCTCGAACAAATCAGCACTCCCTCAGTACTGATCCTCTGACATTGCAGCACTCACTCAGAAGTTCGCCCTCTGACAGTGTGACACTCCTTCAGTGCTGACCCACTGACAGTGTGACACTCCCTCAGTACTGATCCTCTGACACTGCAGCATTCACTCAGAGGTTAACCCTCTGACAGTGTGACACTCCCTCAATACTGACCCTCTGACAGTGCAGCACTCACTCAGTATTGGCACTCCGGCAGTGTGGCACTCCCTCTGTGCTGACCCCCTGACAGTGTGACACACCCTCAGTACTGACCCTCTGACGTTGCAGCTATCCCTCGTTATGAACCGCTTACAGTGCAGTACTCCCTCTATACTGACCCTTTGGCAGTGTAGCACTCCCTCAGCACTGACCCACTGACAGTGTGACACTCCCTCAGTGCTGACCCTTTGATAGTGTGACACTCCCTAAGTACTGACCCTCTGACATTGCAGCATTACCTCAGCACTGACCCCTCTGACAGTGTGACACTCTCTCAGTACTGAACCGCTCACAGTGCAGCACTCTCTCTGTACTGACCCTTTTGCAGTGTAGCACTCACTCAGCACTGATCCTCTGACAGTGTGACACTCCCTCAGTAATGACCTTCTGTCCTTGCAGTAA
The DNA here is from genome assembly GCF_047496795.1 of Chiloscyllium punctatum. Classification (NCBI taxonomy): domain Eukaryota; kingdom Metazoa; phylum Chordata; class Chondrichthyes; order Orectolobiformes; family Hemiscylliidae; genus Chiloscyllium; species Chiloscyllium punctatum. Next base: position 59,764 of record NW_027309818.1, read on the forward strand.
TCCCTCAGTACTGACCTCAGAGTGCATACTCTCTCTTTTCTGACACTCTCACAGTTCAGCTCTCTCAGTCATTACCCTCTGACATTTCAGCGTTTCCTGCATCACCCTCTGACAATACGCCACTCCCTCTATACTGACTTTCGGGCTTTGCAGGAATCCCTCAGTACTGACTCTCTGACAGTGTCGCACTCACGCAGCACTGACACTTGGGCAGTGCAGAACTCAGTCAGTTCTGACCCTCGGACAGTGTGGCACTCCCTCAGTTCTGACCGTTTGGCAGTGTAACACTCCCTCACGCTAACTCTCTAACAGTGTGGCACTCCCTCAGTACTGACACTCTGACAGTGCAGCAATCCTCCAGTACTGACCCTTTGGCAGTGCAGAAATCCCGCGGTACTGACCATTTGGCAGTGATGCGCTCCCTCAGTACTAACCCACTGACAGTGCAGCACTCCATCAGTACTGATCCTCTGACAGTGCAGCACACTCTCAGGACTGACCCTCTCACAGTTCAGATCTCTCAGTCATTACCCTCTGACAATTCAGAGCTTCCTGCGTCCCGACCCTCTGACAATGCTGATCTCCCTCTATACTGATTCTCTGGATTTGCAGGAATCCCTCAGTACTGACACTCTCACAGTGCCGCACTCCCGCAGTACTGACACTCTGACTGAGTGGCACTCCATCAGATATGATCATCTGACAGTGTGGCATTACCTCAGTATTGACCCCTCTGACAGTGCAGCATCCCTTCAATACTGACCCTCTGACAGTGTGGCACTCCCTCAGTACTGACACTCTGACTGTGCAGCCCTCCCTCAGTACTGACAATCTGACAATGTGGCACTCCCTCTGTAAGGACACTATGACAGTGCAGCGCTCCCATGGAAAGGACCCTCTCAGAATGTGGCACTCCCACAGTACTGACCCCTCCGACAGTCCAGCACTCCCTCAGTACTGACCCTGTGACAGTGCAGGACTCCCTCTGTACTGACCCTCTGACATTGCAGGACTCTCTCAGGACAGGCCCTCCGACCGTGCAGCACTCCCTCCGTACTGACACTCTCACAGTGCAACAATCCCTCATTACCGACCTTCTGACAGTGTGGCACTCCCCCAGTACTGTCACTCTGACAGTGCTGCATTCCCTCAGGACTGACCCTCTGACTGTGCAGCACACCCTCAGTACTCACCCTCTGACATTGCAGCATTCCCTCAATAATGAACCCTCTGACAGTGTGGCACTCCCTCAATATTGTCCCTCTGACCGTGTGTCACTACCTCAGAACTGACCCTCTGACAGTGCAGCACTCCCTCAGTACTGACCCTTTGGGAGTGTAGCACTGCCTCAGCACGGACTCTTTGGCAGGGTAGACCTCACTCAGCTCTGACATTTTGACAGTGTGGCACTACCTCGGTAATGATCCTCTGACGGTGTGGCACACCCTCAGTACTGACCCCTCTGACAGTGCCGCACACCCTCAGTACTGCCCCTCTTACAGTGTGGCACTCCCTCAGTACTGTCACTCTGATAGTTCAGCACTTCCTCAGTACTGACCCTCTGACAGTGTGGCACTCCGTCAGTACTGTTACACTGACATTGCAGCACTCCCTCAGTACTGATCCCGCTGACAGTGTGACACTCCCTCAGTACTGACCCTCTGACTGTACAGCACTCCCACAGTACTCACCCTCTGACATTGCAGCACTCCCTCAGTACTGATCATTTGGGAGTGTAGTACTCCCTCAGCACGGACTCTTTGGCAGGGTAGACCTCACTCAGCTCTGTGATTCTGACATTGCAGTACTCCCTCAGTACTGACCCTCTGACAGTGCAGCACTCTCTCAGGACTGACCCTCTCACAGTTCAGCTCTCTCAGTAATTACCCTCTGACATTTCAGCGCTTCCACCGTCCCTCCCCTCTGACCATGCTGCACTCCCTCAATACTGACTGTCCGACAGTGCGGTGATCCCTCAGGACTGACCCTCTGACATTTCTGCGCTTCCTCCATCACGATCCTCTGGCAATGCTGCACTCACTCAATACTGACTCCCTGACAATGAAGCAGGTCCTCAGTACTGAATGTCCAATAGTGCGGTGATCTGTCGTGACCGATTCATGACAGTGTGAACCTGACTCCATACTGAACCTCTCATAGTGCAGCATTCCCTCAGTCTAGCATTCCTGACAGTGCAGCATCCACTCAGTACTGACCCTCTGACAGTGTGACACTCCCCCAGTACTGACCATCTGACAGTACAGTACTCCCTCAGTACTGACCCTCTGACAGTGTGACACTCCCGCAGGACTGACCATCTGACAGTGCAGTACTCACTTAGTACTGACCCTCTGATAGTGTGACACTCCCGCAGTACTGACCCTCTGATCGTGCAACAGTCCCTCAGTCCAGCTTTCCTGACAGTGGAGCATCCACTCAGTACTTACCCACTGACAGTGTGACACACCCTCAGTACGGACCCTCTGACATTGCAGCAATCCCTCATTATGAACCGCTGACAGTGCAGTACTCCCTCTGTACTGACCCTTTGGCAGTATAGCACTCTCTCAGCACTGATCCGCTGACAGAGTGACATTCCCTCAGTACTGACCTTCTGACCTTGCAGCAATCCCTCTGTACTGACCCCTCTGATAGTGCAGCACTCCCTCAGTACGGACCTTCTGACCTTGCAGCAATCCCTCAGTACTGACCCCTCTGATAGTGCAGATCTCCCTCAGTACTGACCCCTCTGGCAGTGTGAAACTCCCTCAGTCATGACCCCTCTGACAGAGCAACACTATCTCAGTACTGACCATATGACAATGTGGCACTCTCTCAGTACTGACCCTCTGACAGTGCAGCACTCCCTCAGTACTGACCCTCTGACAGAGCACACTCTCTCAGTTCTGACCCTCTCACAGTTCAGCTCTCTCTCAGTAATTACCCTCTGACATTTCAGAGCTTCCTGCGTCCCGACCCTCTGACAATGCTGCACTCCCTCTATACTGATTCTCTGGATTTGCAGGAATCCCTCAGTACTGACACTCTAACATTGCAGCACTCCCTCAGTACTGACACTCTGACATTGCAGCACCCTCTCAGTACTGACCCTCTGGCAGTGCAGCACTCCCTCTGTACTGACTCTCTAACAGTGCAGCACTCCCTCAGTACTGACTCTCTGACAGTGCCGCACTCCCTCAGTAGAGACCCTCTGACAGTGCAGCACTCCCTCAGTACTGATACTCTGACTGAGTCGCACTCCATCAGAACTGATCGTCTGACAGTGTGGCACTACCTCATTACTGACCCCTCTGACAGTGCAGCACCCCTTCAATATTGACCCTCTGACAGTGTGGCACTCCCTCAGTACTGACACTCTGACAGTGCAGCACTCCCTCAGTACTGACCCGCTGACAGGTTGGCACTACCTCAGTACTGAGCCCTCTGAATGTGCCGCACTCCCTCAGTACTGACGCTCTGACAGTGCAGCAGTCCCTCAGTACTGACAGTCTAACAGTGTAGCACTCCTTCAGTCTTGATCCTCTGGCAGTGTGGCACTCCCTCAGTACTGACCCTCTGACATTGCAGCACCCCCTCAGCCATGACTGCTTTGACAGTGTGGCAATCCCTCTGTACTGACCCTTTGACAGTGCAGCACTACCTCAGCACTCACCCTTTGGGATTGTAGCACTCCCTCAGCACGGACTCTTTTGCTGTGTAGACCTCCCTCAGCACTGAGACTCTTGACAGTGTGTCACTCCCTCAGTACTGACCCCTCGACAGAGCCGCAGTCCCTCAGTACTGACACTCTGACAATGCAGAACTCCCTCAGTCCTGTCCAACTGAGAGTGTGGCTCTCCCTCAGTACTGACCCTCTGACTGTGCAGCCCTCCCTCACTACTGACCATCAGACAATGTGGCACTCCCTCTGTAAGGACACGATGACAGTGCAGCGCTCCCATAGAAAGGACCCTCTCAGAATGTGGCACTCCCTCAGTACTGACCCCTCGGACAGTCCAGCACTCCCTCAGTACTGACCCTGTGACAGTGCAGGACTCCCTCTGTACTGACCCTCTGACATTGCAGCACTCCCTCAGTACTGACACTCCGACAGTGCAGCAATCCCTCAGTACTGACCCTTTGACAGTGTGGCACTCCCTCGTTACTGAACCTCTGACAGTGCCGCACTCACTCAGTACTGAAAATCTCACAGTGCAACACTCCCTCATTACCGACCTTCTGACAGTGTGGCACTCCCCCAGTACTATCACTCTGACAGTGCAGCATTCCCTCTGGACTGACCTTCTGACTGCAGCACTCCCTCAGTACTCACCCTCTGACATTGCAGCACTCCCTCAATACTGTCCCTCTGACAGTGTGGCACCCCCTCAATATTGTCCCTCTGACAGTGTGTCACTCCGTCAGAACTGGCCCTCTGACAGTGCAGCACTCCCTCAATACTGACCCTTTGGGAGTGTAGCACTCCCTCAGCACGGACTCTTTGGCAGGGTAGACCTCACTCAGCTCTGAGATATTGACAGTGTTGCATTACCTCGGTAATGATCCTCTGACAGTGTGGCACACCCTCGGTACTGACCCTTTGAAAGTGAGGCACTCCCTCAGTACTGTCACTCTTAGAGTGCAGCACTCCCTCAGTACTGACCCTCTGATAGTGTGGCACTCCATCAGTACTGTCACTCTGACATTGCAGCATTCCCTCAGTACTGTCCCTCTGACAGTGTGGCACTCCCTCAATATTGTCCCTCTGACAGTGTGGCACTCCCTCAGTGCTGACCCTCTGACATTGCAGCAAACCCTCAGTACTGACCCTTTGGGAGTGTAGCACTCCCTCAGCACGGATTCTTTGGCAGGGTAGACCTCACTCAGCTCTGAGATTCTGACAGTGTGGCACTACCTCGGTAATGATCCTCTGATAGTGTGGCACACCCTCAGTACTGACCCCTCTGACAGTGCCGCACACCCTCAGTACTGACCCCTCTGACTGTGCAGCACCTCCTCAGTACTGACCCTCTCACAGTTCAGCTCTCTCAGTAATTTCCCTCTGACATTTCATCGTTTCTTCCGTCCCGACCTTCTGACAATGCTGCACTCCCTTTATACTGACTCTCTGGATTTGCAGGAATCCCTCAGTACTGACACTCTGACAGTGCTGCACTCCCTCAGTACTGACCGTCTGACAGTGCAGCACTCCCTCAGTACTGACCCTTCTGACAGTGCAGCACTCCCCCTGTCCTGACCCTCTGACAGTGCAGCACTCCTTCGGTACTGACCCTCTTTATTTCTTGGGAAATTTGGCAACAAAGGGTTTGCTGATTCTGAGGAATCATGAGAGTCACACGAAGCAAGCCCCATCTGAAACTCTGCAATAGACTATTCAGAGGTCCACAGTCACAGAGATGCACAGCATGGAACCCGTCCCTCCTGTCCAACTCGTCCATACCAACCAGATATTCTCATCTCATTTCATTCCATTTGCTAGCACTTGGCTGATATCCCTCTAAACCCTTCCTATTCACATACTCATCCTGATACCTTTTAAATGTCGCAATTATCCCAGCCCCCATCACTTCCTCTGGCAGCTGCCCTTGAATAAGTGCTCAAACATTCATACTGTCGATACAAACTCTAATAAACACCAACCTACAAAAGGCTATCATTGTCATTTTCAACCGACCCTTAGCTTCTTCATTACGCTGATTTGAACAGAGGTAAAGAAACAGAGTTAGTGACCATCCACCGTGACTCTGTAATGAAGCTTTTCTTCAAATGTGGCTTGTATGCAATTCCCACACCCTCTAATAGTTGCCTGGAAGGTGGGGGTGGGGTGTCCTCTCCTGCTGCAGTCCTTGGGTGTCCCACAGTGATGTTAGGGAGGGAGCTCCAGGAGTTTGACCTGAACCATGTAAAGAGCTCTCTTACTGGAGTGCCGTTTTTAAAAGTTGGGAAGTTATTATAGACCAGGAGGACCCGAGAGCTGCTGTCTTGTCAGGGAGAGAGGCCTGGTGGTCACACACCTCAGGTGAGGAGCGAGGTTGAGAAGCTGGGGCCTGAGGGTGCGCTGCAGTGACAAAGGAGCAGTGCTGAGAGAGCACTGCACTGTCAGAGGGTGAGTACTGAGGGTTTGCAGCACCGTCAGGGGCCAAGGGGCTGTTGCAGTGTCAGAGGGTCAGTTCTGAGGGAGTACTGAATGATCAGAGGACGCGTCGCATTGTCTTAAAGTCAGTATGAAGGTCAGCCACACTGTGGGAGGGTCAGTATTCGTGCAATACCTCACTGTCAGAGGGTCAGTACAGAGGGAGTGCTGCAGTGTCGTAGGAACAGTACTGACGGAGAGTCGCACTGACAGAGGGCCAATACCAAGGCCAATACCAATACCAATACAGAGGGTCTCTACGGAGAGAGTGCTGCACTGTCAGAGGGTCTTTACTGTGGGAGAGCTGCATTGTCAGAGGGTCTGTAAGGAGGGAGCACTGCACTGTCAGAGGGTCAGTACTGAGGGAGTGCTGCACTGTCAGAGAGTCAGTACTGAGGGAGTGCTGCACTGTCAGAGTGTCAGTACTGAGGGAGTGCGGCACATTCAGAGGTGTCAGGACTGAGGTAGTGCCACACTATCAGAGGGTCAGTACTGAGAGAGCGTTGCACTGTCAGAGGATCAGTCCTGATGGAGTGCCAGACTGTCAGAGGGTCAGTACGGAGGGAGTGCTGCACTGTCGAAATGTTACTACAAAGAGAGTGCTGCAGAGTCAGAGGGTCAGTATTGAGGGAATGCTGTGGCGTTAGCGGCTCACTTCTGAGGGAGTGCTGCACTGTGAAAGGATCAGTGCTGAGGGAGTGCTGCACTGTCGGAGATCGCTGCACTATCAGGGGTGCAGGACCAAGGGAGTGCTGCACTGCCACATTGTCAGCATGGAGGGAGAGCTGCACCGTCAGCGGGTTAGTACTGTCTCTCTCTCTCTCTCTGTACACCTCTCTCTGTCCCCCTCTCTCTGAGCCCCTCTCTCTGATCCCCTCTATCTCCCCCGCGCTCTGTCCCCCTCTCTCTGTCCCCCTCTCTTTGTTGCCCTCTCTCTTTCCCCCTCTCTCTGTCCCCATCTCTCTCTGACTCTCTCTCTCTGACCCGCTCTCTGTCCCCCTCTATCTTTCGCCCTCTCTCTGTCTCCCCACTTTATCTCCCGCCTCTCTGACCCTGTCTACCTCCCCCATTTCCGTCCCCCTCTCTCTGACCCTTTGTATTTCCCTCACTCTCTGTGTCCATCTCTCTGTCGCCCTCTCTCTGTCGCCCTCTCTCTGTCTTCCCCTCTCTCTGTCCCCCTCTCTGCCCCCCCTCTCTGTTCCACTCTCTCTCTTCCCCCTCTCTCTCTATCCCCCCTCTCTGTCTTTGCCCTCACTTTCCCCCTCTCTCTCTGTCCCCCTCTCTCTCTGTCCCCCCTCTCTGTCCCCCTCTCTATCAGACCCCCTCTCTCTCTGTCCCCCTCCCTCTCTCTGCCCCCTCTCTGTCCCCCGTTCTCTGACTCCCTCTCTCTGACGCACTCTCTCTCCCCCACTCTGTACCTCTCTCTCTGTCCCCCCCTCTGTCCACCTCTCTCTGTCCCCCTTTCTCTGTCCCCTTCTATCTCCCACCCGCCTCTCTCTGTCCCTCCCTCTCTCTGTCCCCCTCTCTCTCTGTGCATCTCTCTCTCTGTCCCCCCACTCTGTCCCCCTCTCTCTGTCCCCCTCTCTCTCTATCCCCCTCTCTCTCTGACCCACCCTTTTTCTGTCCACCTCTCTCTGTCCCCCTTTCTCTGTCCCCTTCTATCTCCCACCCGCCTCTCTCTGTCCCTCCCTCTCTCTGTCCCCCTCTCTCTGTTACCCTCTCTCTGCCCCCTCTCTGTCACCTCTCTCTGTGACCCCGTATCTCTGTCCCACTCTGTACCCCTCTCTCTGTCCCCCCCCACACTGTCCCCCTCTCTGTCTGTCCCCCTCTCTCTCTGACACCCTCTCTCTCTCTGACACCCTCTCTCTCTGTCCTCCTCTCTCTGTCCTCCTCCCTCTGTCTCCCTCTCTCTGTTACCCTCTTTCTGCCCCCTCTCTTTTCCCTCTCTCTCTGTCCCCGTCTCTCTGTCCCCCTCTCTCTGTCCTCCTCACTCTGTCCCCGTGCTGTCTCTGTCCCCATTTCTTACTGTCCCCCCTCTGTCCCTCCTCTCTCTGTCCTCTCCCTCTCAGTCCCTCCCGCTCCCCCCGTCCCCCACTCTCTCCATCCACCCACTCACTGTCCCCCTCTCTTTGTCCAACTCTCTCTGTTCCCTCTCTCTCTCTGTCCTCCACTCTCTGTCCCCACTCCCTCTGACCCCGCCTCTCTGTCCCCGTCTCTCTCTCTCCCCCTCTTTATGACCCCCTCTATCTCCTCCACTCTCTGTGCCCCTCCCTCTGTCCCCACTCTCCTTGTCCACCTCTCTCTGTCCCCCCTTTCTCTGCCCCCTCTCTCTGTAGGCCTCTCTCTCCCCCCTCTCTCCCCCACTCTGTACCCCTCTCTCTGTCCCCCACTCTCTGTTCCCCCCTCCCTCTGACCCCCTCTATCTCCCATTCTCTCTCAGTCCCCCTCTCTCTGACCCCCGCTCTCGGATCCCCTCTATCTTCCCCCCTCTCTGTCCCCCACTCTCTGTCACTCTCTCTCTGTCCCCCACTCTCTGTCCCCCTCTCTCTCTGTCTCCCTCTCCCTGAACCCCTCTCTCTCCCCTACTCTGTACCCCTCTCTCTGTCCCCCACGCTCTGTTCACCCTCTCTCTGACCCCTTCTATATCCCCCTGTCTCTGAACCCCTCTCTCTGACCCTATCTATCTACCCCCAATCTCTGTTCCCTCTCTCACTGTCCCCCTTTCTCTGTTCCCCCCTCTCTGACCCCCTCTATCTCCCCGCCTCCGTCCCGCTACGCTCTCTGTGCCCCCTCTCTCTGTCAAACCTCTTTGTCCACCCCCCCACTGTTCCCCCTCTGTCTGTCCCCCCTCCGTCCCTCTCTCTGTCCTCCCCTCTCACTCGTTCCCTCCCTCTCTGTTCCCCCCTCTGTCCCCCTTCTCTCTGACCCACTCTCTCTGTCCCCCCTTGCTCTGCCCCCCATCTCCCCGCTCTCTGTCCCCCTCTCTCTGTCGCTCTCTCTCTGACACCCTCTATCTCCCTCACTCTCTGTGACCCACTCTCTGTCGCCCTCCTTCTGCCCCCCTCTCCCTCCCAAGCGCCTCTCTCTTCCCCCTCTCTCTGTCCCGCTCTCACTGCCCCCATCTCTATCTGCCCCTCTCTCTGTTGCCCTCTCTCTGCCCCTTCTCTCTCTCTGCCCCTCTCTCTCTGTCACCCTCTCTCTGTCGCGTTCTCTATGCCTCTCTCTCTGCCCCCCTCACTCTGTCCCCCTCTCTCTCTGACCCCCTCTATCTCCCCCCACTCTCTGTACCCCTCTCTCTGTCCCTCTTCCTCTGACTCCCTCAATCTCACCCTCTCTCTTTCCCCCGCTCGCTGTCCCCCTCTCTCTCCCACCAGCTTCTCTCTATCCCCCCTCTTTTTCCCCCTCTCTCTCTGTCCCCCTCGCTCTCTGTCCCGCTCTCTCTGTTTTCCTCTCTCTCCCACCCGCCTCTCTCTGATCCCCTCTCTCTCCCACCGCCTCTCTCTCTGTCCCTCTCTCTCTGTCCCCCTCTCTCTGCCCCCTCTCTCTGTCCCCTCTCTCTCCCCCGCTCTCTGCACACCTCTCTGTCGCTCTCTCTCTGCCCCCTCTCTCTCTGCCCCACTCTATCTCCCCCTCTTTCTGTCCCCCCTCTCTGACCCTCTCTATCTCCCCCATTCTCTGTCCACTCTCTCTCTGTCCCCCTCTCTTTGTCACCCCTCCCTCTACCCCCTCACTCAGTTCCCCTCTCGCTGTCGCCTCTCTCTCTGTCCCCCATCTCTCTGTCCCCTCTATCGGACCCCCTCTATCTTCCCCACTCTCTGTGCCCCTCTCTGTGTCCTCCTCTCTCTGACCTCCTCTACCTCCCATTCTTTCTGTCCCCCACTCTCTGACCCCCTCTATCTTCCCCATTCTCTGTGCCCATCTCTCTGTACCCCTCCTTCTGACCCACTTTATCTCTCCCTCTCTCTGTCCCCCTCTCTCTCCCACCTGCCTCTATCTATCCCCTCTCTTTCCCACACACCTCTTTCTCTGTCCCACTCTCTCTGTCCCCCCCCCCGTCCCCCTCTCTCTGTCCCCTCTCTCTCTTCCCCCCGCTCTCTGCCCCCCTCTCTGTCCCCCTCTCTCTGTCCCGTCTCTCTCTCCCTCGCTCTCTGCCCCCCTCTCTGTCGCCATCTCTCTGCCCCCTCTCTCACTGCCCCCCTTCTCTCTCTGTCCCCTTCTCTTTCTGACCCCCTCTGTCTTCCCCACTCTCAGTGCCCCTCTCTCTGTCCCCCTCTCTCTGACCCCCTCTCTCTCCCCCCCACTCTGTACCCCTCTTTCTTTCCGCCTCTCTCTCTGTCCCGATCTCTCTGTTCCCCCTCTATTTGTCCCCCCCTCTCTCTTACCCGCCTCTCTCTGATACCCTCTCTCTCCCACCCGCCTCTCTCTCTGCCCCACTCTCTCTCTCCCCCTCTCTCTGTGCGCCCTCTCTCTGTCCCCCTCTCTCTGGCCCCCCTCACTCTGTCCCCTCTTTCTCTCCCCCGCTCTCTGAACAGCTCTCTGTCGCCCTCTTTTTTCCCCCATCTCTGCACCCCTCTATCTCCCCCTCTTTCTGTCCCCCCTCTCTGACCCTCTTTATCTCCCCACTCTCTGTGCCCATCTCTCTGCCCCCTCCCTTTGAACCCCTCTACCTCCCATTCTTTCTGTCCCTCTCTCTCTGACCCCCTCGATCTCCCCCATTCTCTCTGCCCCTCTCTCTATCCCCCTCTCTCTCTGTCCAGATCTCTCGGTTCCCCCTCTCTCTGTTCCCCATCTCTCTGTCCCCCTGTCTCTCTTACCCGCCTCTCTTTGATACTCTCTCTCTCCCACCCGCCTCTCTCGCTGCTCCCCCTCTCTTTCCCCCTCTCTCTGTGCGCCCTCTCTCTGTCACCCTCTCTCTGTCACCATCTCCCTTCCCCCCGCTCTCTCTGCCCCCACCTCTCTGTCCCCCCCTTCTCTCTGACCCACTCTGTCTTCCCCACTCTCAGTGCCCCTCTCTCTGTCCCTCTCCCTCTGACCCCCTCTATCTCCCCCTCTCTTTGCCCCCTCTCTCTCTGTCCCCCTCTCTCTGACCCCCTCTCTCTCCCCCCCACTCTGTACCCCTCTCTCTTTCCCCCTCTCTCTCTCTGTCCCGAACTCTCTGTTCCCCCTCTCTTTGTCCCCCTCTCTCTCTTACCCGCCTCTCTCTGATACCCTCTCTCTCCCACCCGCCTCTCTCTCTGCCCCCCTCTCTCTGTCCCTCTCTCTCTGTGCGCCCTCTCTCTGTCCCCCTCTCTCTGGCCCCCCTCACTCTGTCCCCTCTTTCTCTCCCCCGCTCTCTCAACATCTCTCTGTCGCCCTCTTTTTCCCCCTATCTCTGCACCCCTCTATCTCCCCCTCTTTCTGTCCCCCCTCTCTGACCCTCTTTATCTCCCCACTCTCTGTGCCTATCTCTCTGCCCCCTCCCTTTGAACCCCTCTACCTCCCATTCTTTCTGTCCCTCTCTCTCTGACCCCCTCTATCTCCCCCATTCTCTCTGCCCCTCTCTCTATCCCCCTCTCTCTCTGTCCAGATCTCTCTGTGCCCCCTCTCTCTGTCCCCCTGTCTCTCTTACCCGCCTCTCTTTGATACCCTCTCTCTCCCACCCGCCTCTCTCGCTGCCCCCCTCTCTCTGTCCCCCTCTCTGTGCGCACTCTCTCTGTCACCCTCTCTTTGTCACCATCTCTCTTCCCCCCGCGCTCTCTGCCCCCACCTCTCTGTCCCCCTTTCTCTCTGACCCCCTCTGTCATCCCCACTCTCAGTGCCCCTCTCTCTGTCCATCTCCCTCTGACCCCCTCTATCTCCCCCTCTCTCTGCCCCCTCTCTCTCTGTCCCCCTCTCTCTGACCCCCTCTCTCTCCCCCCCACTCTGTTCCCCTCTCTCTGAAACCCAATCTCTGCCCCCCTCTCTCTATCCCTCTATCTCCCTCTCTCTCTGTCCCCCTCTCTCTGACACCCTCTATCTCCCCCACTCTCTGTGACCCACTCTCTTTCGCCCTCCTTCTGCCCCCCTCTCCCTCCCAAACACCTCTCTTTTCCCCCCTCTCTCTGTCCCCCTCTCTCTGCCCCATCTCTCTCTGCCCCTCGGTCTGTTGCCCTCTCACTGCCCCCTCTCTCTCTCTGCTCCTCTCTCTCTGTCACCCTCTCTCTGTCGCCTTCTCCATGCCCCTCTCTCTCTCTGCCCCCCTCTCTCTGTTCCCCCATCTCTCTGACCCCCTCTATCTATCCCCACTCTCTGTGCCTCTCTCTCTGTCCCTCTCCCTCTGATCCCCTCTATCTCACCGTCCCTCTGTCCCCCTCTCTCTCCAACCCGCTTCTCTCTATCCCCCCCTCTTTCTCTGTCCCCCTTGCTCTCTGTCCCGCTCTCTCTGTTCCCCCTCTCTCTGTCTCCCTCTCTCTCCCACTCGCCTCTCTCCTCTCTCTGCGCCCCCTCTCTGTTCCCCCTCTCTCCGACCCCCTCTATCTCCTCCACTCTCTGTCCTCTCTCTCTCTGACCCCCTCTATCTCCTCCACTCTCTGTCTCCTCTCTGTCTGTCCCCCTCTCTCTGTCACCCCTCTCTCTGCCCCCTCACTCTGCCACTCTCTCTGTCCTCCTCTATCTCTCTCCCCCTCTCTCTCTGTCCCCCTCTCTCTCTGCCCCCCCTCTCTGTGCCACCTTCTCTCCCCCAATATCTGTCCTCCTCTCTCTGTCCTACTCTCTCTGAATCCCTCTACCTCCCATTCTTTCTGTCCGTCTCTCTCTGACCCACTCTATCTCCCCACTCTCTGTCCCCGTCTCTCTCTGACACCCTCTATCTCCCCCACTCTCTCTGCCCCACTCTCCTTCGCCCTCTCTTCCCCCATTTCTCTCTGCCGAACTCTCTCTGTCCCCCTCTCTCTCTGTCCCCCTCTAACTCTGTCCCCTCTCTCTCTGACCCCCTCTATCTCCCCCACTCTCTGTGCCCCTCTCTCTGTCCCCCTTTACCTCCCATTCTTTCTGTACCCCTCTCTCTGACCCCCTCTATCTCCCCCATTCTCTGTGCCCCTGACTTTGTCCCCTCCCTCTGACCCCCTCTAACTCTCCCTCTCTCTGTCCCCCTCTCTCTCCCACCTGCCTCTCTCTATCCCCCTGTCTCTCCCCCACCTCTCTCTCTGTCCCACTCTCTCTATCCCTCCCTCTGTCCCCCCTCTCTGTCCCCTCTCTCTCTCTTCCACTCTCTGCCACCCTCACTGACCCCCTTCTCTCTCTGTCCCCCTCTCTCTCTTACCCCCTCTATCTCCCCCTCTCTTTCTCCCCCTCTCTCTGTCCCCGCTCTTTCTTCCCCGCTCTCTGCCCCCCTCTCTGTCGCTCTCTCTCTGCCCCCTCTCTCGCTGGCCCCTGTCCCCCCCTCTCTCTCTCCCCCACTCTCTCCATCCCCCCAATCTCTGCCCCCTTCTCTCTGACCACCTCTCTGATCCCCTCTCTGTCCCCCACTCTCTGATCCTCTTTCTGTCCCCCACGATGTACCCCTCTCTCTGTCCTCCACTCTCTGTCCCCCTCTCTCTGTCCCTCTCTATTTCACCCTCTCTCTGTCCTTCTCTCTCTGACCCCCTCTCGTCTGTCCCCCTATGTTGCCCTCTCTCTGCCCCTCTCTCTCTCTGCCCTCCTCACTCTCTGTCCGCCTCTCTCCATGTCCCCCTCACTATGTCCCCCCCCTCTCTGCTCACCTCTCTCTGCCCCTCTCTCTCTGTCCACCTCTCTCTCTGACCCCCTCTATCTACCCCCACTCTCTGTGCTCCTCTCTCTGTCCCTCTCCCTCTGATACCCTCGATCTCACCCTCGCTCTGTCGCCCTCTCGCTGACCCCCTCTCTCCCACCCGCTTCTCTCTATCCCCCCTCTCTCTCTGTCCCCCTTGCTCTCTGTCCCGCTCTCTCTTTTCTCCCTCTCACTGCCCCCCTCTCTGTTCCACCTCTCTCCGACCCCCTCTATCCCCTCCACTCTCTGTCTTCTCTCTCTCTGACCCCCTCTATGTCCCCCACTCTCTGTCTCCTCTCTGTCGGTCCCCCTCTCTCTGTCACCCCTCTCTCTGTCCCCTCACTCTGCCCCCCCCCCTCTCTGTCCCCCTCTCTCTGTCCCCCTCTCTCTCTGTCCCCTCTCTCTCTGTGCCCGTTTCTCTGCTCCCCCTCTCTGAAAACCTCTATCTCCCCCACTATCTGTACTCCTCTCTCTGCCCCCTCTACCTCCCATTCTTTCTGTCCTGCTCTCTCTGACCCCCTCTATCTCCCCACTCTCCGTACCCCTCTCTCTGATCCTCACTCTCTGTCCCCCTCTCTCTGTCCCCTCTATCTCCCCCACTCTCTGTCCCCCTCTCTCTGACACCCTCTATCTCTCCCACTCTCTCTGCCCCACTCTCTTTTGCCCTCTGTCTGACCCCCTCTCTCTCTGCCCCCCTCTCTCTATCACCCTCTCTCTCTGTCACCATCTCTCTGTCCCGCTCTCTGTCTCTGTCCCCCCCTCTCTCTGCCCCCCTCTCTCTGACCCCCTCTCCCTCCCACCCGCCTCTCTCTGTACCTCCTCACTGTCCCCATCTCTCTCAGTCCCCTCTCTCTCTGACCCCTCTCTCTGCCCCCCTCTCTGTTCTCCCTCTCTCCAACCCCCTCTATCTCCTCCACTCTCTGTCCTCTCTCTCTCTATCCCCCTCTCTCTGTCACCCCTCTCTCTGCCCCTCTCACTCTGCCACCTCTCTCTCTCTCCCCACTCTCTGCTCCCCCTCTCTCTCTCTGTTACGCTCTCTCTGTCGCCATCTCACTGCCCCCTTCTCTCTCTGTCCCACACTCTCTCTGACCTCCTCTATCTCCCCCACTCTCTGTCCACCTCTCTCTTCCACCCGCCTCTCTCTATCCCCCCTCTTTGTCCCCCTCTCTCTCTGTCCCGCTCTCTCTGTTTCCCCTTTCTCTGACGCCCTCTCTCTCCCACCCGACTCTGTCTCTCTGTCCCCCTCTCTCTGTTCCCCCGTCCCCCTCTCTTTGTCCGCCTTTCTCTATCCCCGCTCTCTCTTCCCCGCTCTCTGCCGCTCTCTCTCTGCCCCCTCTCTCACTGGCCCCTGTGCCCCTCTCTCTCTCTCTCCCCCACTCTCTCCACCTCCCCACTCTCTGCCCCCTTCTCTCTGACCACCTCTCTGATCACCTCTCTGTCCCCCACTCTGTACCCCACTCTCTGATCCCCTCTCTGTCCCCCACGCTGTACCCCTGTCTCTGTCCCCTACTCTCTGTCCCCCTCTGCCTGTCCGTCTCTATATCCCCCTCTCTCTGTCCCCCTCTCTCTGACCCCCTCTCGCTCTGTCCCCCTCTGTCGCCCTCTCCCTGTCCCCCTCTCTCTCTGCCCTCCTCTCTCTCTATCCCCCTCTCTCCATGTCCCCCCTCTCTGTCCTCCACTCTCTGTACCCCTCTCTCTGTCCCTCTCTATATCCCCCTCTCTCCGTCCCTCTCTCTCTGACCCCATCTCGCTCTGTCCCCCTCTGTTGCCCTCTCTCTGCCCCTCTCTCTCTCTGCCCTCCTCTCTCTCTGTCCCCCTCTCTCCATGTCCTCCTCTCTCTGTCCCCCTCTCTCTCTGCTCCCATCTCTCTGTCCCCCTCTCTCTGCCTCCCTGTCTCTCTCACTCCCCCTGTCTCTGTCCCCCCCTCTCTGTACCCCCGTCCCCCTCTCTTTGTCCCCGTTTCTCTGTCCCCGCTCTCTCTTCCCCGCTCTCTGCCGCTCTCTCTCTGCCCCCTCTCTCACTGGCCCCTGTCCCCCTCTCTCTCTCTCTCCCCCACTCTCTCCACCTCCCACTCTCTGCCCTCTTCTCTCTGACCACCTCTCTGATCACCTCTCTGTCCCCCACTCTGTACCCCACTCTCTGATCCCCTCTCTGTCCCCCACGCTGTACCCCTCTCTCTGTCCCCTACTCTCTGTCCCCCTCTGTCTGTCCGTCTCTATATCCCCCTCTCTCTGTCCCGCTCTCTCTGACCCCCTCTCGCTCTGTCCCCCTCTGTCGCCCTCTCTCTGTCCCACTCTCTCTGCCCTCCTCTCTCTCTATCCCCCTCTCTCCATGTCCCCCTCTCTCTGTCCTCCACTCTCTGTCCCCGTCTCTCTGTCCCTCTCTAGATCCCCCTCTCTCTGTCCCTCTCTCTCTGACCCCCTCTCGCTCTGTCCCCCTCTGTTGCCCTCTCTCTGCCCCTCTCTCTCTCTGCCATCCTCTCTCTCTGTCCCCCTCTCTCCATGTCCCCCTCTCTCTGCTCCCATCTCTCTGTCCCCCTCTCTCTGCCCCCCTGTCTCTCTCACTCCCCCGTCTCTGTCCCCCCCCTCTCTGCACCCTCTCTCTCATCCTCTCTCTGTCCCCCTCTCTCTGTCCCCCCTCTGTCGCCCTCTCTTGACTCCCTCTCTCTCTGCCCCTCTCTCTCTGACTCCCCCTCTCTCTTTCCCCTCTCTCTCTGTCCCCTCTCTCTCCTCCCCCTCACTCTGTCCCCCCTCTCTCTGCCCCCCTCTCTCTCTCTCGCCCTCTCTCTGACCCCCCCTCTCTCTCTCTGCCCCCCTCTCTCTCTGTCCCCATCTCTCTGCCCCCCTCTCTTTCTGCCCCCACTCTCTCTCTGTCCCTCTCTCTCTGTCCCCCTCTCTCTGTTCCCCCTCTCTCTCTGTCCCCCTCTCTCTCTGTCCCCCTCTCTCTCTGTCCCCCTCTCTCTCTCCCCCGCCTCTTTGTCCCCCTCTCTATGTCCCATCTCTCTCTGTCCCCCTCTCTCTCTGTCCCCCCTCTCGCTAACCCCCTCTATCTCCCCCTCTCTCTGTCATCCTCTCTCTGTCGCCATCTCTCTGCCCCCTCTCTCTCTGTACCCCTCTCTCTCTGACTCCCTCTCTCTGTCCCCTCTCTCTTTGTCCCCTCTCTCTCTGACCCTTCACTCATTATGTCCTCCCCTATTTCTCTCTCTCCCTCCCTCACCTTATCTCTCCCTTCCCTCTCTCTCTCCCTCTCTCTCTCCCTGCTGCTTCGCTCTCTCTCCATCTTCTCTCACTCTCGATCCCCCGACCTTGGTCTTTCTCTCCCCACTGCCATCCGTTTCTCTCTGACTGAATATCTCTCCCTCCTGTGCCGCACTTCCTCTCTCTCTGACACACTCTGTCTCCCTGGTCCTTCCCTCCCCCTCTGACCCAGAGACTGGGGGTTGGTGTTGAGGCTGCGTGTGGGGGGTGGGGGTGGTGGGGTGGTTGGGGGTGGGGGTGAAATGATCGAGAGATGTGGGAAGTAGTAGGTGGGGAAAATGGGGTAGAGAAGGAATTGCGGGAGGGAGACAGAGACTGCAGGGGAGAGAGAGAGAGAGTGAGGGTGAGGGGGAGAGAGAAGAATGGAGGCAGGTGGAGAAGCTCATGTTGGGGGTGTGAGAGAGAGAGGTGAAGAGTGATGCAGAAAGAATAATGGAGGCAGGTGGAGAAACCGGGGTTGGGGGGGGATATATGAGAGGGTACGAGATAGAGTGAAAGGGAGAGGTGGTGAGAAAGAGACAGCGTGCAGAAAGAGATAGTGAGGGAGAGAATTGAGGGGGAATAGTGGGGGAGAGGTAATGGGGAGGCCAGGTTGGAGTGGGTGGGACAGAGGGAGTTAAACCCAGCTCCTGAGCTCAGTGGTCGGTTCCCTTCCCTTCCCTGAGGACCAGGACCTGGGGCTGAGTCTGTCTCTCTCCAGCTCAGTTTCTCCAACACAAAGACACACAACAACTTCGGTCACTCTGCTGCTCGGCACGCTTTAATCAACATTTTTATTGTTTACAAATGGAAGTATTGGATACAGTCAGTGGGATGGTGCCTTTTCTCACTGGCCCCTGAGTTGTGAGAAACATTGAAATGTTTCCCTGTAACCCCCCTGGGGGATAAGGATGGACAAACCAGCACTACCCTAAGTCTGTTACCATAGCGACAGGCGGCTCCATCGCTGAAACACTGAACTGAAATGAGAATATCCCGGATGGTGTGATTAATGAGGGAATTTGATTGATGGATGGATTTGGGTGAAGGGATATTTCAGCACATTCTTCAGCTGCTGCCTGAACTTAGTCTGGGTCACAGCGTAAATCACGGTGTTTGTGCAGCAACTGAGGAGCTGCAGCATGAAGCCCAATTCCTGCACCACGGGATGGAGATCCACAGACCGATACCCCATCCACCACATCCGTCTCCATATAGAATACAGCATTAACGTTGACCATAACAGGATAAAATTGGCCGAGATCACAAAGAGTAAAATGATGGATTTTTTTCGGTTTCTCATTTCAGTGTCAGACTGAGCGTCCCCATTGGTGTGAGCGCGGAGTCTCCTGCGGGCTCTGCTGGTCACTAAAATGTGTCTGACGGTGAGAACATTGAGCAGCAGAATCAGGAGAAATGGGACACACGGGTTTAGAATGTGGTGGAGAAATTCGATTGTGACCCAGACACTGGAGGATAGAACACCGTCTGTTACATCACAAAACCAGGGATTGTTCCACAGCCAATACCGAGCCGTGAGCATAAAATACCAGGGAATGTTCTTTAAACAGCTCAGCACAGTCACTGCTCCCAGAACCACAGCCGCCGTTTTCTCACTGTAATATTTACTTTTCAGCTTCTGGCAACAAATGGCCACAAACCGATCAAAGGTGAAAGTGACAGTGAACCAGACAGAGCAGTCAGTGGCTGCATAAAGCAGGACGGCGTGGATATTACACACGGGGACGGAGTCCTTCAGGAAATAAAACTGTTCTTCATAAACAATGGGAATGTGTCTCAGGATCAGGTCGAGGATAATGACCAGGAGATCCGCCGCTGCCATGGCCCCCAGGTAACGTCTGACACATGGAGACAATCCACAATCTTTATAAAGCAGGACGTCGATGGTCACTACGTTAACTGTGAGGAAGGAAAACAAAACCATTATCAATCAGCCTGGAGGCAAAGGGACACGTGTGATTGGGGACCCAGTGAGATTTTCAAATGTGTCCCTGTATTCAGGGATTTATTAAAATAATTGGAGATGGAATAACAAATGGGAAGGTTGGATTTACTGACAAAAATGTGACATAAACCACAAGAAACCCTCCCTCCCCAAACACACAGAGACACATTCATAAAGACAGATGGTTTCTAGAACATTCCCACACACTCGATCACTCGAGAGCAGACACAGGTCACTGCTTCCCAGTTCCTAATGCGGAAGGTGGAAATGTTGCTGTCGTGAAGGATTCTCTCCCAGTTTCCTGAAGACAAACGGAGTTTGGGAATTTCAGTGTTTTTGTCTAAATTCTGGTCGATCCTGTGTTGGGAAGTAATGTAAATGCAGGGAAAACGTATTCACCCCTTTAACGGCCTGAGGGGTCTTCGGAACAGTGTCTCCTTCTCCCTGGAACGGGATCTCTTCCCTCGGGATCTTATCATTTGTTCAATTCACTGACGTCCGGCCGTTCACAATGTCAGGGACAGAACGTGCCAGGGAATGTCAGTAATAGAATGCCAGGGACAGAACGTTCCGGGGAATGTCAGTTATAGAATGTCAGGGACAGAACGTTCCAGGGAATGTCATTTTTAGAATGTCAGGGACACAATATTCCGGGGAATGTCAGTTACAGAATGTCAGGGACAGAACGTTCCGGGGAATGTCAGTTATAGAATGTCAGGGACAGAACTTTCTGGCGAATGTCAGTTGTAGAATGTCAGGGACAGAACGTTCCAGGGAATGTCATTTATAGAATGTCAGGGACAGAACGTTCTGGGGAATGTCAGTTATAGAATGTCAGGGACAGAACGTTCCGGGGAACTCCTTGACCTGCCCATCACCTTCCCCCCCTACCCACCCCACCAACATAATGTCCTGTGCCTGGACACACTGTAACATTAATGGGGTGAGTGACGGAGGATCCAATCACAGGAATGGGAACTAAAGGCATTGCCAGATCAGCTGAAAGGGTGAGATATACCACATTCTCAATCCACCTCACAGAACCTGCCCAGACACCATACACCCAGAGGAGATATCTGTTCACCGTGGAACACTGTACAGACCAGGCTAGTGTCCTTCTCAGTACAACCCAGCAATCTGTCCAGATTCATCCATTACACTGGTCAATACAATCCAGCAATCTGTCCAGAGGGGAACAATGCACAGACCACAGCAGTGCATTGATCTGTAAACCCGTACTAGATATCTGTCCAGCACCGGAGATGTGTAGACCACAGCAGTGCATTGATCTATAACCCCGGACTAGATATCTGTCCAGCACGAGGAGCTGTGCAGACCACAGCAGTGCAGTATCTATAAACCTCAACCAGAATGACTGACCAGCACAGCGAACTGTGCAGTGATCACCCGTGAATTAATTTGCAAACCTGGAGCAGTTACCCTCTAAGTGAGAAGGACTGTGTACCCCACCCTACTGCATTGATCTGTAAACCAGGAGCTGTTACCCTCCCAGCATGTAGGACTGTGTACCCCACCCCAGTGCATTGCTCTTTAACACTGCGTTAGATCACTGCCCAGTGTGGGGAAACTTGCAGCCCGCGCTGGAAGTGACAGGATGTGCAGCTCCATATCTGCATTGTGCCCTGACAAGGGTGTGCTGTGGGTGTGAACATCACTGCCAGAGAGAGATGGCGGGGGAATCAGTTTAAATATCACCACATGGGACGGGTTTGGGAAGTAGACAGAGAGGGGGAGACTGAGAGACAGTGTCATGGAAGGATGTGTTCCCAGGTTTCAGAATGCTGAAATGTAGACACTTCGATAACATCCTGTAACATGAGCCTGTCTTCCCAGGAAAGATGGGGAAAAGGGATATTGGTGTGAGGTCAGATGATGGAGAGTTTTGGATTAGCATTTGTTCTACAGCTTTGTAATGGAGTCCTTCATGGCTGGAGGTACACACCATCACCCAGATGCCCCTGGATATTCTGTGATCCCTGACACTGGTGCCCAATGGGCACATGATTAATCTTTCTCAGGTTGGAGCGGCCCTGCACAGTTTACCCTGAGCATGGCAGATAAGGGACAATTACACCACGGTTTGTCAACAGGGGCACTGAGGTCCTGGTGGATGGGCTAGTACAGAGCGGGACCATTCTCTTCCCAGATGAGGCCAAACCACCAGAACCATCGCGCATGGTCTGAGTTCACCACACAGCTCAGTGCAGTATCTGGGGTCTGAAGAAATGTCCAGCAATACAGGACAAGCATCAATAACCTTCCCCACGCTGTCAGGATAAGGGTCACCGTATTCTCTCTGCTCCCTCACAATCACTGTACATCTGTTATAGCACCGACCCCTGAACAAGGCTCATGGTCCACCACTCTCACTGTCGCATGCTGCTCCTTCTCTCTCTGTCTCTGTCTCCGTCTCTCTCTCTCTCTCTCTCCCTCTCTCTTCCCCCCTCCCTCCACTTCACCCCCACACTAATAACACTGCATGGATGCAACACTGTGGACTGACTCCCTCTGGACACCTCACCATGACCCCCTCCCCACCTACACTAACACTAACAGAAGGAGAGAGAGTGCAATAGGTCATTCCTTCTCAGGCAGATTACATTTTCTCCCTCTCTGAGTTGAATTGCACAGTAATATCATCCTCTCCCAAACTGGACCATGTGAGGTCTCCTTGTACATTGTCCAAACTATGTCTCCATCACATTCCCTGTTCCATGTAGGTGCATCATTGCTGCTGTCATACACAGAGCCATACCCTGAGCAGAAAATGGTCTCGGTCAACTTGAAGATATATTTATATGTCCCTGCTTCATTAAAAAATAAAAATGTTTAATTTATTCAGAATACCTGTGTTAAACTGAATGCAATTTTTAAAGAAATATAGAAATTGCTGGAAAAGTCGGCAAGTCTCTCAGTACCCAGATGCTGGATAGTTGTACCATCCTCCACCACTTCATCTGGCAGCTCATTCCATACGCACACCACCCTCTGTGTGAAATGTTGCCCTTTAGGCCTCCTCAAAACCTTTCCCCTCTCACTTTCCACCAATGCCCTCTAGTTTTGGACGCCCCTAACCTGGGGAAAAACCCCTGACTACTCACCCTATCCATGACCATTCTGATTTTATGAACCACTACTGCTGCGAAATGTAACTCCAATCAACACGGATGGATGTACTTTCACTCATTCTGGACCTAAATTCTGAAATGCAATATTGATACCGCTTCCTTCTCCATCAAGTCACAATTTTAAATCCATTTTAATCAGTTTGTTCAGATGTATCCTGAGACACTTCTGTGGGCTTTACACCTCGACCTGTGTGCCCAGAGGGAGGGACTAGCATCACTCAGCAATACCCATAAAGCTGGAACATTATTCTCCTGTGTGTTTGTTCATCAGACTGTCCTGACATGCTGGGACATACCTCTGCAACAGGCAGGACTTCAATACAGGCTTTCTAGTCCAGAGCTAGGAACACTACCACACAAGTACGGGAATTGAAATCAAATCCAGAGCACTGGCTCAGAGACAGGGACAATACCCACTACACTACCATATCCAGATTTTGGGTCATATTTTAGTGCCCACGTTTAGCTCAGTGTGGATTTATTATAATCAGGTTACCATTACTGAACCACACAAAACACTTTGTATTGTTAAGCAAACGCAAGATATTTGTCTCAACTGTAGGATATTGAGTGTACCTGCTGTGCCATCAAAATTAACTATAAAAATCTTTAATTGATATTATCTGTAGTCTACAATATTAGGGAAAGAAATCCTGCAGACACACTCTGTCCAATGAAGGGTCTCAAATAGACCTTTATTACTGAACACCAGAGACAAAGGAAGAGCTTAATTTCTTAGCCCAAAACACCGATCACACTTACCCAAAGGGAAATATTGATTATATAATTGCAATACTCAAACAGTTTGCCATTCATCTTTCCATCATATTTTGAGTAACATTGTTCTGGATCATAAACTTGTTGTTTTAGCAGATTAAAGAAACTAGCATGACTTGTTCCTAAAACTGACCCTGACCCAGTCTGAGACCAATATCATCAGCCATATCACCAACCTGGTTACATTTAACATTTGTCGTGAGCAGTGAAGGAGTGGGCCTAGAAAAGGAAACAGTGACCCAAAAAGTCGGGGAACTATAGACGGGTGAGCCTGATGTCAGTGGTGGGTAAGTTGTTGGAGGGGATTCTGAGGGACACGATTTACATACATTTGGGAAGGCAAGGGCTGATTGGGGTAGACAACTTGTCTTTCTGTATGAGAAATCATGTCTCATTAATTTGGTTGAGTTTTTTTAAGAGATGACAAAGAAGATTGATGAAGGCAGTTTGGTGGACATTGTCTATATGGACTACAGCAAGGTGTTCATTTAAAGAACAAAGACCAAAGAAAATTTACAGCCCAGGAACAGGCCCTTCGCCCTCCAAGCCTGAGCCGATCCAAATGTACTGTCTAAACCTGTCGCCCAATTCCTAACCATCTGTATCCCTCTGCTCCCCATCTACTCATGCATCTGTCCAGACGCATCTTAAATGAATCAACCGTGCCTGCCTCCACCACCTCTGCGAGCAACGTGTTCCAAATGCCCACCACCCTCTGTGTGAAGTACTTACTGCGTGTATCCCCCTTAAACTTTCCACCTCTCACTTTGAAAGCACGACCTCTCGTTATTGAATCCTTCAACCTGGGAAAAAGCTGGTCTCTATCCACCCTAGCTATATCCTTCATGATTTTGAAAACGTTAATCAGGTCCCCCCCAATCTCCTTTTATCTAGTGAAAATAAACCTAACCTACTCAGCCTGCCTTCATAGCGAGTATTTCATTCTGATTGATAGACAGATTAGTAAGTTTCAGTCACATAAGATACAGAGGAAGCTAGTCACAAATGGCGTGAAGGAAGAGGGATATTTTTCAGCCTGGAGGCTTGTGAGCAGCAGTGTGCTGCAAGAATCAGTACTAAGTTCACTGCATTTCATCATTTATGTAAAGGATTTAGATGTGAATATTGGGGCAATAGTTAGTAAGTATACAGATGACATCAGAAAGGTGGTGTAGTAGATTATCTCAGAGTACAACAAGACCACATTTAGATAGGACAAAGAGGCAAGGAATGACAGATGAAGTTTAATTTAGAAAAATATGAATCTTTGCATTTTGGGAAGGCAAATCAGGGCAGACATTATATACTTCGTGGTCAGGTCCTAGGGCATGTTGTGAAACAAAGGGGCATAGGGCTGCAGGTTCATTGTTCCTTGAACGTGGAGTCGCAGGTAGACAGTGTAGTGCAGAACTCATTTGGCACATTTGCCTTCATCAGTCAGAGCATTGAGTATAGGAGTTGTGGTGGTATGTTGCATCTGTAGAGTATGTTGGTGAGGCCGCGTTAAGAATACTGTGTACAACTCGCTGTTCTGCAGACATGACTTACACGGATGTTCCAGGACTGGAGGTTTGAGCTATAGGGAGAGGCTGCTTAGGTTGAGGTGTTTCCCCCTGGAGTGTCAGAGGCTGAAGGGTGACATTATATAGGTTTACAAAACCATCAGGGGCATGGATATTCTGAACAGCCACGTTCTGCTCCCAAGGATAGGGGAGTGCAGTACAAGAGGGCAGAGGTCGAAGGTGAGAGGGTGAATGATTTAGAAGGGACCTGAAGATAAATGTTTCACACAGACAGTGGTGTGTACAGAAAGTGCTGTCAGAGGAAGTGCTGAAGGCGGTTTCAATCACACATTTAAGAAGTATCTGAAAGAAGAGGGATATTGGCCAAATGCTGGCAAATGGGACCAGATCGGATTTGATATCTGATCGGAGTGAACAGGTTGGACTAACGGGTCTGCTTTCGTTCTGCATGACTCTCTGATTCTATAAGAGGGATGATGAAAAATTCTGTAAAGTCCTTTCAAGTCGTACTTCTCTTCTCTGGAAGTTTATCGTGTCTCTATGTTTACATTGATTGAAAGCTGCATTATTTAAATATTTGACAAAGAAGTGAGTCACGGATAATGGGATATAGACAGGAAAGTGGGGCTGAGGCCCCAACCTGGTCAGCCAGAATCTTACTGCCTGGTGGAGAAGGCTCAAAGTATCTAATGACCCACTCCTGCTCCTCAGTCCCACGTTCCTGTGTTCCATTCAGCCCCTCATATCTGCTAGACAGGAGCAGTTGGAGGCCACTTGCTCCGATAACCTGGTGCACAGAACCAGAGGAGACCATTCTGTCCCGTAAGACTGTCACACACACTTTGAGTTTGGGAAATGTAATTGGAAAATCCAGGCTGGGTATGAAAGAGGCCCCTCATCTCTCTTTAGAAAGCTTCCCCTACCTGCAGCTTGAGCTCCATTTGTTGGTCATGTTGTAGACCCAGATTCACTGAGCAAACAGCCCACATACCTCACCCAGAGATGGCTCACAAAATCATCTAATCTCCCTGACTGCAATATGCAATACCAGAACATTCATAAAAATAACACCCACTACCTTTCTAATAACAGAAGGGGAGAACATCAGAAACAGGGGCATGTCGTTCACTCCCCAAACCTGCCTTGCCCTTCACGAAGATCATGGCTGATCTGCTTCTGGCCTCAAATCCTCTTTCATACCCAATTCTTCATAGCCCTCACCTCTCTGACAGGTCAATATCCATCTACCTCCTCTTCAAATACTTTCAGTCATCCAGCTCTCCGAACACTCTTGAGAAGTGAAATCCTGACATTCAATACCACCTGTTTGAAGATAACACGTGCTGCTCCTATATCATGGTTTATTGATGTGAACAAAAGAGGTTGAGGCAAGGTTCCCGGTAAAAATGACCGACCCTGATATCAAGACAATGGTTGACTTCTGTTGACATCACGGAGCTGAACCGAATGGGAATCAGAGTAAACTCTCCAGTGTTTGGAGTCAAACATGGCACAAAGGAAGATGTTCATCATCTCAGTCCTGGGTCACCTCTGTGGGAGATCCTCAGTGTAGCTTCCTCTTCACAAACATCATTAGCTGCTTCATGAATGTCTCCCTACCCTCACCCGCCCCACCATAAGATCAGAAGTGGGGATGGTCACTGAAGATTCAACAATGTTCAGAACATTTTGTCCCCCGTCAGCTCCTGAACTGGTCTGTGTCCATGTGCAGCAAGATCCAGGCTCCATTCAGGCTTGTGCTATTAAAGTATCAGTAACAATCATGTAACAGCACTGCCTGACACTGCGCATTGCCATAGTAAAACAAGAGTTCATTCATCACCTAACGCTGGTTTCACGGGAATATGAGGAAGCCATTCAGCCCATTGACATTATTGGAGAAGAACAGGGATAGCCCATTCAGTGCCTCCAGCTTATTACTCAGGAAGAGAAGGAGTCTTGTGTGATGGACCACAACAGAACCCCTCGAAAATATTTGACGGCAACATCCCAGACCTTTATGTTTTCTTATTTTAAAGGAAATGTAAAGTGTCTGTTCCAGATGCAATGTGACTGGGCAGACTCCTCGGTGGGAAGCAAAATACCATCTATTTCAACATGAAAGAAGAAATAACACCACAGAAAGAGGAATTTAGAATAACGTAATTCTATGAGACAGCATAACAGAATAAGAGATCTAGGAACTATTACTAATGAACTGTTCCAATATAGGGAAATCCCATAAACACAGCCCTTGGCAAAAAGAAATATTCAGACACAGAATGTCACAAACATTTCTCCAATCCAGGAATTAAAAACAGCATCAAGAGAAAATTCAGAGAGAGTAGCAGCCAGGAGACATTCACTGAAGCTTCCAACTCTGTGGAGACCCCAATAGTTTCTGATGTTACTGAGAAACCAAAACCCAGAGATCCTAATCTGTGAGAGCTGGCCGCACCCATTCAGGCTGCATTAAAATAAACCCAAGGCCTCCCTAGCTGTTACTCAAGTGGTCTTAACTAACCAGCTTGGTAACGATCGTTCAATCTCTCTTAAAAGAAACCAAGACAAAATAACCTCTTAAAGCTGCAGCATTGTCACACTTGTCACGACATCAACCTGTCAAACAGAAACCAGGGATAACCCAGTCAGGCCTTTGGCCCTGCCCAATTGGACAAGGAAGAAGCCAGTCAGTCGCCTGAGTCACTTATACAGGAACAGCAGGAGGCCATTCCCACCTCAATGCACATACACGGGGGCAGAATGAGGAAATTTTTGCTGATTCCTGATGAATGGCTTATGCCCAATACGTCGATTTTCCTGCTTCAAGGATGCTGTCTGACCCGCTGTGCTTTTCCAGCAATCGACTCTCTACTCTTATCTCCAGCATCGGCAGTCTTAAGTGTTTCCTGAATGATGCTCTAACATGATGAACAAGTGGGGCAGAGGCTGCACAAACAGACTGTTCCACGTTGTTCCTCGTGGCTCCGTTGCTCATGATACACATGTGGGACTTCAACATGGTTTTCTAGTGGTGAGCAGGGAAGCCATATGTCTTGTGCGAAGTCTCAAGAAAGCATCTTTCTTTTCTGAGAAGACAGACTGGTGTTCTCTATGTAGAGTGGAAGCTAATGGGAATGGCTACCTGTTTTAGATGGAAGGGATTGTGAGCAACCTGATATTCAGTACAGGGTTCACACGCCGACTGCACAATAACATGGGGAGAGTTAATTTAGGCAGAGAAACTATTAGGAAGGTCACGTTAGACTAATATATCGATGCTCTAAGTTCAAATAATGCTGATCATGTTCATGTTGACCTTGTCTAGTGCATGTCCTGTGCAGTGTATCCTGTGTGCCTTACTCTGTCCAAGTCTATTTCCACCCTATGATCTGTCTGGCCATGCTTACTATGATTTTCCTCCACTGCTCATAAATAAAGTGTTTCCCTGCACTGAGGTACACGTGACAATAAATCAAATCAATCAATCCTGGGTAAAGTATGGAATTTCTCTCCCTGTCAATGTCTCTTTTGGAAATAAGTGATCGCTGCCACTCCTCGTGTTTCAGCATAACCATTTCTTCGTCTCTCACAGCTCTACAGATTAAATACTCAGCTTATTCACGCTATCCCCATGTTACCATCACCTGTGTCTGTGGTAAGGAGATCATTCCTTACAAAGGAGATCAAATCTGTAGAGAGTGCCCCAAATGCTCTCTCAGCAAGGCTCGACAACAGCCGGAAGATGGCTTTACTTATGTACTCGGATCATCATAAAATGAAGGACAGCATACCATTGACTTCACCCATTACTTACAAAGGGTTTGATTCAGACCGGTCAGCATAAAATTGTGAGTGGGAGATCATGCTTGCCAAATTTCTTAGAGTCTTTTGGTGAAGTGACCAAGAAGGTTAATGAGGGCAGAGCGGTAAAAGTAGTCTCTATGGATTTCAGTAAGGCCTTTGATAAGTTTCCACACGGCAGGCTGCTCAGGAAGGTTCAATCACGCAGAATACTGGGTGAACTGGCCAATTGGATTCACAGTTGGGTTGATGGTAGGAAACCTGTTAGACTGGAGGTTGGGTCCATAGCTTTTTGTTAACTATGATTTGGATGAGAATATACGAGGTATGATTAATAAATTTGCAGATGACACGAAGATAAATGGCAGCATGATCAGTGAGGACGTTTATCAGAAATTGCAGCAGGATCTTAATCAGGTGGGGAAGTGGGCTGAGAAATTACAAATGGAATTTAATATGGAAGTGTGAGGTCTTGCAGTTTGGAATCTCAAATCAATGTAGGAGTTTCACAGTGAATGAGCGGGCCTTTAGGGGTGTAGGGGGCAGCGAGACCTTAGAATTAAGGTGCACGGTTCCCTGAGAGTGGAGTCACAGGTAGGCAGGGCAGTGAAGAAGGCTTTTGACACACTGGCCTTCGTCAGGCAGAATATTGAGTATAGAAGTTGGGAATTTATGTTGCAGTTACACAGGACTTTGGTAAGGCCGCACTTGGAGGATTGTGTTCAGTTTTGTCAACTTGTTATAGGGAGGATATAATGTAATTAGAAAGAGTGCAGAAGAAATTTACAAGGACATTGCCAGGACCCAATGGTCCAAGTTATAGGGAGAGTTTGGACAAGCTATGACCTTTTCTTTAGAGTGTAGGAGACTGAGGGAGTCCTTATAGAGCTGTATAAGATCATGAAGGATATGGATAGGGTGAATGCTCTCAGTCTTTTCCAAATAATAGTAAATCAAGGACGAGAGGGGACCAGTTTAAGGTTAAAGGGAAAGGAATAAAAGGGAACCTGAGGGACCATTTATTTACATAAATGGCTAGTACTTGGATGAGCTGCCAGAAGATGTGGTTGAGGGGGATGTATTAACAACGTTTCAAAAGCATTTGGATAAATATGTGGATAGGAAAGGACTAGAAGGATATGGGACCACTGCAGGGAAATGGGGTTAGTGTGAATGGACATTTACAAGGTGGAGTCGAACCTCTTTGCTAATTAAAACCAAACACCCAGAAAAGCTCGCCTCACCTCGTAATCTGTTAACATATGAGTGACACAGATCTCCTACATTCCACTATTTAAACAAAAATTAGCAAGTTAGTTTCTTAACTTTAATAGTGAACACTAAACAAAAACTATTCGCAAATACAAGCCCCTCTTTTCTTATCTACTTACTATCTGACTCCAACTCTGTAAAAAATATGCTGTTCCAACAACCCACATATTAAACGTTACAATCTCAAGACCAGACAGTCTCTATCTCCCCCGCTGTGTTCACTCTTTCAGCTGCTGATCTCCCTGGGTCATGTTTTTTTTTATTGCCAGTAGGTTTACATGAACATGTGTCTTTGATAGAGAGTGTTTGAGATGGTCAGTTAGCACTCCTGCTCTGCAGCAGTTACTATGCTGTTGGATGGCAGTGACTCTCCCTCTATTTTCAAAATGCTGGTTTTATTTACTTCCCATGATACAATAATTCTCATAATTTGATTGATTTCCAGGTGTACGAACAATGATATTCAAATTCCATTGGCTTCGGATATTCTGAGCATTATTTAAAGTCTTTGATTGCATTTGAATTGCTGTCAAAACAGCAACCAAAACTCAGGCTTCCATTTCCCAGCTAATTGTTACATTTGGAACAGTCTGACCTTTAGCTGGCATCTGTGGCTGTACTTTCGATTCAGCAAAACCCGTCCTATCTTAAAGTGAACAGACATTGATGAGCTTCCAGGCAGTAACATACTCCGGGCTATCTGTTATTCTGTATACTAACCTCCTTGAACCCCTCGATTAGATTCCAGGCCGTAACTCACTCTGTGCTATCTGTTATTCTGTATATAACCCACGCTGAACACCTCGATTCGATTCCAGGCTGTAACTCACTCCGGGGTATCTGTTATTCTGCAGATAAACCACCCTGAACCCCTCAATTAGATTCCAGGCTGTAAATCACTCCGGAGTGTCTGCTGTTCTGTATATAAACCACCCTGAACCCCACGATTAGATTCCAGGCTGTAACTCACTTCGGGCTATCTGTTATTCTGTATATAATCCACCCTGAACACCTCTATTCGATTCCAGGCTGTAACTCACTGCTTGCTATCTGTTATTCTGTATATAACCCACCCTGAACCCCTCGATTCGATTCGAGGCTGTAACTCACTCCGGGCTATCAGTTATTCTATATATAAACCACCATGAACCCCGCGATTAGATTCCAGGCAGTAATTTCCTGTCAGGGTTGAAAGGGGAGGCTGGTAGTTATTGGGAATTCTGGCTGACGAAAGAAATTGAGGGTTTGGTTCAGAAAAAGAAGGAAGTATCTGTCAGGTATAGACAGGATAGATCGAGTGAATCCTTAGAAGAGTGTAAAGGAAGTTGGAGTACACTTAAGAGGGAAATCAGGAAAACCAAACGCGGACATGAGATACCTTTGGCAAATAGAATAAAGGAGAATCCAAAGTGCTTTTACAAATATATTCAGGACAAAGGGTAATTAGGGAGAGAATAGGGCCCCGCTAAGATCAGTAAGGCGGCCTTTGTGTGGAGCCACAGAAAATGGGGGAGATTTTAAATGAATATTTTGCATCAGTATTTACTGTGGAAAAGTATATGTAAGATATAAAATGTAGGGAAATAGATGATGACACCTTGCAAAATGTCGATATTACAAAGGAGGAAGTGCTGGATGTCGTGAAATGGTTAAAGGTGGATAAATCCCCAGGACCTGATCGGGTGGACCCGAGAACTCTGTGGGAAGCTAGCGAAGTGATTGCTGGGCCTCTTGCTGAGATATTTGTATCATCGATAGTCACAGGTGAGATGTTGGAAGACTGGAATTTGGCAAACGTGGTGCCACTGTTTAAGAAGGGCGGTAAAGACAAGCCAGGGAACTATAGACCGGTGAGCCTGACCTCGGCGGTGGGCAAGTTTTTGGAGGGAATCCTGAGGTACAGGATGCACATGAAGTTGGAAAGGCAAGGACTGATTCGGGATAGCCAACATGGCTTTGTGCGTGGGAAATCATGTCTCACAAACTTGATTGAGTGTTTTGAAGAAGTAACAAAGAAGATTGATGATGTCAGTGCAGCAGATGTGATCTATATGAATTACAGTAAGGCGTTCGACAAGGTTCCCCATGGGACACTGATTAGCAAGGTAAGATCTCATGGAATACAGGGAGAAGTAGCCATTTCGATACAGAACTGACTCAAAGGTAGAAGACAGAGGGTGGTGGTGGAGGATCGTTTTTCAGACTGGAGGCCTGTGACCAGTGGAGTGCCACAAGGATCAGTTTTGGGCCCTCTACTTTTTGTCATATATATAAATGATTTGGATGCAAGCATAAGAGGTACAGTTAGTAAGTTTGGCGATGACACCAAAATTGCAGGTGTAGTGGACAGCGAAGAGGGTTTCCACAGATTACAACAGGATCTGGACCAGATGGGCCAATGGGCTGAGAAGTGACAGATTGAGTTTAATTGAGATAAATGTGAGGTACTGCATTTTGGGAAAGCAAATCTTAGTAGGACTTCTACATTTAATGGTAAGGTCCTAGGGTGTGTTGCTGCACAAAGAGACCTTGAAGCGCAGGTTCATATTTCCATGAGAGTGGAGTCGTGGGGAGATAGGATCGTGAAGAAGGCGTTTGGTATGCTTTCCTTTATTGGTCAGAGTATCAAGTACAGGAGTTGGGAGGTCATGTTGTGGCTATACAGGACATTGGTTAGGTCACTCTTGGAATATTGCATGCAATTCTGGTCTCCCTCCTATCGGAAAGATGTTGTGAAACTTGAAAGGGTTCAGAAAAGATTTACAAGAATGTTGCCAGGGGTTGGAGGATTTGAGCTACAGGGAGAGGCTGAACAGTCTGGGACTGTTTTCCCGGGAGTGTCGGACGCTGAGGGGTGACCTTATCGAGGTTTACCCTGGGATAAGGGAGTCCAGAACTAGAGGGCATAGGTTTAGTTTGAGAGGGGAATGATATGATAGAGACCTAAGGGACAACTTTTTCACGCAGAAGGTGGGATGTGTATAGCGTGAGCTGCCACAGGAAGTGGTGGAGGCTGGTACAATTGCAACTTTTAAGAGGAATTTGGAAGATTATGTGAATAGGAAGGGTTTGGAGGGATATGGGCTGGGTGCTGGCAGGTGGAACTAGATTGGGTTAGGATATCTGGTCGGCATTGACAGGTTGGACCGAAGGGTCTGTTTCCATGCTGTACATCTCGATGATTCTGTAACTCTATAACTCACTCCGGGCTCCCTGTTATTCTGCATATAAACCACACTGAAACCATCGATTAGATTCCAGTCTGTAACACACTCTGGGGTATCTGTTATTGTACACAAAATCATCCCGAATCCCCTTGATAAAATTCCAATCTGTAACTGACTTCCAATTTTAAGGGACTCTGTACATTAGCCACCTCAATCCTTTGATTAGATTCCAGTCTTATATCACACTCCTGGGTATCTGTTAGTTTATATATTAACCATCCAATCCAAACCCTGTTAAAATTGCCCAAGGTATTCAGGGATGTGTAGGTGAGGTGCATTAATCAGGTGTATATGTGGAGAAAGGGGTCTGGATGGGTTATTCTTCTGTGGGTCAGTGTGGTCTTGTTGGGCTGAAGGGCTTGTTTCCCCACGGTCGGGATTATACGAATCACCCGGAACCCTCTCGATTAGACTCCAACGTGTAACTCACTTCCATGTACATGTGACTGGCATGTTTCAAAAGCACCCCAAAACCTTCAATACTATTCCATTTCGATAAACACGAGGCGCTGCATTTTGGGAAAGCAAATTTGAGCAGGATTTATACACTTAATGGCCAGGTCCGAGGGAGAGTTGCTGAACAAAGAGACTTTGAACTGCAGGTTCGTAGCTCCGTGAGAGTAGAGTGGCAGGTAGATCAGATAATGAAGGCAGCATTTGGTATGCTTTCCTTTATTGGTCAGTGTTTTGAGTATAGGCATTGAGAGGTCATGTTGTGGCTGGACTGGACATGGGTTAGGCCACTGTTGGAATATGGCGTGCTATTCTGGTCTCCTTCCTATTGGAAGGATGTTGTGAATCTTGGAAGGGTTCAGAAAAGATTTAAAAGGAGGTTGCCAGGGTTAGAGGATTTGAGCTACAGGGAGAGGCTGAATAGGCTGGGGCTGTTTTCCCTGGAGCATCAGAGGCTGAGGGATGACCTTATTGAGTTTTATAAAATCATGACGGGCATGGATCAGATAACTAGACAAAGCCTTTTCCTTGGGGTAGGGAGTCCAGAACTAGAGGGCATAGGTTTAGTTTGAGAGTTAATATGAAAGAGACCTAAGGGGCAACTTGTTCACTCAGAGGGTGGTACATGAATGGAATGAACTGTCAGAGGAAATGGTGGAAGCTGGTACAATTGCATCATTTAAAATGCAGTTCGATGGGTATATGAATGGGAAGATTTGGAGGGAGATGGGCCAAGTGCTTGAAAAAGAGTCTAGAGTAGGTTAGGATATCTGGTCGGCATAGATGTGTTGGACCAAAGGGTCTGTTTCCATGCTGTACATATCTATGACTGTATGACTCCACGATTTTGTGACTCACTACTTATTATCTGTTATTCTGTATGTAAACCACCTCAAACCTCTCGATTAGATTCCACTCTGTCCCTCACTCCTGGGTATCTCTTATGCTGTATGTAAACCCTAAATCCCTCTATTAGATTCCAGTCTGGAACTCACTCCTGGGGATCTGTTATTGGATCTGTGAAGTGATCCTTGTTGGATGTTAGACCGGACAAGATAAACTAAATGGTCAAATGTTACATTGGGATCAGGAACACAGAAAGCTGCTGGTTCATTTCTGTCCTGTTACATATCTCCAAGTTTCAGATTGGGGCTGAATTTCTGTCACAATGAGGAAAGTCTCAAAAGCTGTTTACTGTCCTGCATGAATGCATCATCATAACATGAATTATCTTGCAAGATAGGAAATGGGTCAGCTCCTGGAAGGTGTCTGTATCCCTGTGTGTGTGATTCGGTGTGTCTGTGATTCTGTGTGCATGTTCAATGTTTTATATATTTTCAAACTGTACTAATGTTGCCAGTCTCTCTTGCTTTTCCTTATTTATAAACTCAATGTCATCGTTTTGCTGATATGAAATGGTGGCTGTGGACAAATCTAAAATGTCTGCCTGACTGATTTGTGTCAGGAATACTTTCAGCAAGGGAGAGGGGGTAATGTGTCAAAAGCAATTTCCATTCATTGATGCTAGCAGAGATAGGAAATGGAGACAGCTCTTTGAAGGTGGTTAAAATGTAAATCCCAGAACCTGTTTACAGTGAATGTGGAGAGACAATGTGACATTCCAGTAAGGTCTGCCTTACTTTCCAAGCTCCTAATATATGAGAGAAACATAATATACAAAACCTGAAAGAGCTCAGCCACTGAATTGTAGATTTGCAGCGTTGGATCAGAATTTTGCCTGGCCAGGCCTCATCCCAAATTGAAGGGATTCTCAAATCCCACACTGACCTTCTGTGGGTTCAAATTGTGTGTTGTCTACAAAAAAAAGAAAATAATGCACCTGCAATTGAACAAAGCTCTTTCTGGAACTTTGTGCATCTGTTGGTTGAAGTATCTTTCAACAGGATTGAAGATAAATGAGACAGTGAGAGAAAGGTAGCACTGTAACCAGAATGGCAGTGCAGTATAAAAGGTATATTAATAATTTCAGTGAAAGGGGAAAACAGAGGAGGATAGTCCTCAAACAAGGAAAGTTGGGAGTCAGTAAAGTTGTGTAGTTTGTGACTGCATTATGTTTATGTGAGTCAAGATTTGAAACCACTTGGCCAATAGTACACTTTGTGACTCACTCTCAGTTACAAGTTATTTCACATAAAAAGGTTAACATATCCCTCGATTACATTCCAGGCTGTAACTCACTCCGGGATATCTGTTATTCTGTATCTAAAACTCCCTGGACCCCTCGATTAGAT
Source organism: Chiloscyllium punctatum (assembly GCF_047496795.1). Classification (NCBI taxonomy): domain Eukaryota; kingdom Metazoa; phylum Chordata; class Chondrichthyes; order Orectolobiformes; family Hemiscylliidae; genus Chiloscyllium; species Chiloscyllium punctatum. The sequence continues at coordinate 95,324 of NW_027309818.1, forward strand.
TCCAGGCTGTAACTAACTCCAGGGTATCTGTTATTCTGGACATAAACCATCTTAAATCCCCCGATTAGTTTCCAATCTGCAACACACTCCAGGCTATCTGTTATTCTGTAAATAAACCACCCTGAACCCCTCGATTAGGTTCCAACCTGTAACACATTCCAAGCTATCTGTTATTCTGTATATAAACCACCCTGAACCCTGCAATTAGATTCCAGGCTTTAACTTAATGCGGGCTATCTGTTATTCTGTATATAAACCACCCTGAAACCCTCGATTAGATGCTAGGCTGTAACTCACTCCGGGGTATCTTTTATTCGTATATAAAGCACCCTGAACCCCTTGATTAGATTCCAGATTGTAACTCACTCCGGGGTATCTGGTATTCTGGATATTAACCACCTGAACCCCCCGATTAGATTCCAGTCTTTAACTCACTCCGGGCTATCTGTTATTCTGTATATTAACCACCCTGAACCCATTGATCCGATTTCACTTCCTGACATGTTAAGCTCATATTCCCAACACAATCTAATCTCAATAATGATCAATGTATCACTGGTCCTCCTATCTGCTGGCACTACCATCATGTTAACTTACTGATGGTTGCGTACATGATTACCTGTAGCAGTGAGACGCAGGTATACAGAGTGGTGCAGAACACATTTGGCATATTTGCCTTAATCAGTCAGAGCATTGAGTATAGGGGTTGTGGTGGTATGGTGCATCAGTACAGGATGTTGGTGAGGCCACTTCAAGAATACTGTGTACAACTCGGTTTTCTGCAGAAATGTCTTACACATATGTTCCAGGACTGGAGGCTTGAGCTATAGGGAGAGGCTGATTACGTTGAGGTGTTTCCCCCTGGAGTGTCAGGCGTTGAGAGGCAGCATTATAGAGGTTTATAAAATCATCAGGGCATGGATATTCTGTACAACCATGTTCTGCTCCCAAGGATAGTGGAGTCTTGAAAAAGAGGGCATAGGTTGAAGGGGAGAGGGCGAATGATTTAGAAGGGACTTGAAGGTAAATATTTCACACAGAGAGTGGTGTGTGTACAGAAAGTGCAGTCAGAGGAAGTGGTGAAGGCGGGTGCAATCACAGGAGGAATATTGGCCAAATGCTGGCAAATGGGACGAAATCAGATTTGATATCTGATGGGAGTGAACAGAATGGACGAATGGGTCTGTTTCCATTCTGCATGACTCTCCGATTCTATAAGAGGGATGACGAATAATTCTGAAAGGACCTTTCAAGTCGGAATTCTCTTCAATGGAAGGTTATCGTGTCTCTATGGTCACATTGATTGAAAGCTGCGTTAGTTAAATATTTGACAAAGAAGTGCACAATGGGACGCAGACAGGAAAGTGGGGCTGAGACCACAACCTGATCAGCTACAATTTTCGTGCCTGGTGGAGAAGGCTCAAAGTATCTAATGACGCACTCCTGCTCCTCAGTCCCATGTTCTCGTGTTCCATTTAGCCCCTCAAACCTGCTAGACAGGAGCAGTTGGAGGTTACGTACTCCTATAACCTGTTGCACAGAAACACAGGAGAGTATTCAGCCCCTCAGTACTGTCCCACACGGTTTGAAGTGAATTGGGAAATGTAATTGGAAAACCCAGCTGGATGCAAAAGAGGCCCCTCATCTCTCTTCACACAGCTTCCCTTCTCTGCAACTTGTGCTTCATTTGTTGGTCATATTGTACACCCAGATTCAGTGTGAATACAGCCCCTATACCTCACTCAGGGATGGCTCACAAAATCCTCTGGTCTCCCTGTCTGCAACATTCAATAAGAGAACATTCACGAAAATAACACCCACTAACTTTCCAATAACAGAATGGGAGAACATCAGAAACAGGGGCATGTTGTTCACCCAAAGCCTGCCTTGCCCTTCTTTAAAATCATGACTGATCTACTCTTCGTCTCAAATCCTCTTTCATACCCAATTCTTCATAGCCCTCAACTCTCTCACAGGTTAATGTCCATCTACCTCCTCTTCAAATACATTCAGTCATCTTGCTTCCCGAACACCCTTGAGGAGAAAAATCCTGATATTCAATACCACGTGTTTGAAGAAAACACTGCTCCTATATCATGGCCTATTGATGTGAACAAAAGATGTTGTCACAAGCGTTCAGATGAAAATGACTGGCCCCGATATCAAGGCAGTGGTTGCCTTCTGTTGACATAAAGGAGCTGAACAAAACTGGACTTAATGGGAATCGGTGTTTGGGGTCAAACATGGCTCAAAGGAAGACGGTCATCATCTCAGTCCTGGGTCACCTCTGTGGGAGATCCTCAGGGTAGCTTCCTCTTCACAAACGTCTTCAGCTGCTTCATCAATGTCACCCCACCCCCACCCTCCTCACCATAAGATCAGAAGTAGGGATGGTCGCTGAAGATTCCACAATGTTCAGAACATTTTGTCCCCCGTCAGCTCCTGAACTGGTCTTTGTCCGTGTGTAGCAGGATTCAGATTCCATTGAGACTTGTGCTGTTAAAGTGTCCGTAACATTCATGTAACAGCACTGGCGGGAACTGCACAATGCCACAGTAAAACAAGAATTCATTCAACACCTCAAGCTGGTTTCACAGGAATATGAGGAAGCCATTCAGCCCATTGACACTATTGGAGATGAACAGGGACAGCCCATTCAGTGCCTCCAGCCTAGTGTTCAGGAAGAGAAGGAGTCGAGTGTGTTGGGCCACACCAGAGTCCCCCGAAAATATTTGAAGGCGGTAGCGTCGATTTTAATGTTTTCTTACTTGAAAGGAAATGTTAAGTGTCTGTTCCAGATGCAATGTGACTGGTCAAACTACTCGGTGTGAAGAAAAACACTATCTACTTAAACACGAAAGAGAAAATGAAACCAAAGAAAGAGGAATTTAGAATAACGTAATTTTATTGGACAAGTTAACAGAATAATAGATCTAGGAACTATTTCTAATGAACTGTTCCAATATAGGGAAATCCCATAAACACATCCCCTGGCAAAAAGAAATATTCAGACACAGTTTGTCGCAAATATTTCTCCAATCCAAGAATTAAAAACAGTATCAAGAGAAATTTCAGAGAGAGTAGCATCCACTGAAGCTTCCAACTCTGTGGAGACCCCAATAGTTTCTGATGTTACTGAGAAACCAAAACCCAGAGATCCTAATCTGTGAGAGCTGGCCACACCCATTCAGGCTGCATTAAAATAAACCTAAGGCCTCCCTAGCTGTTACTCAAGTGGTCTTAACTAGCCAGCTTGGTAACGATCGTTCAATCTCTCTCATAAAAGAGGCCCGGACAAAATAACCTCTTAAAGCTGCAGCATTGTCATACTAGTCAGTACAATGAGCTGTCAAACAGGAACCAGGGGTAACCAGTCAGGCCCTTGGTCCTGTCCAATTGGACGAGGAAGAACCCAGTCAGTCCCTTGAGTCACTTACACAGGAACAGCTGGACGCCATTCCCAACTCAATGCACTTACACGGGGGCAGAATGAGGTAATTTTTGCTGATTCCTGATGACTGTCTTATGCCCGAAATGTCGATTCTCCTGGTCGTCGGATGCTGCCTGACCCGCTGTGCTTTTCCAGCAATTGATGCTCTACTCTGATCTCCAGCATCGGCAGTCTTAAGTGTCTCCTAAATGATGCTCTAACATGATGACCAAGTGGAGCAGAGGCTGCACAGACAGACTGCTCCACGTTGTTCCTCCTGGCTCCGTTGCTTATGATACACACGTGGGACTTTAACGTGGTTTTCTAGTGTTGAGGAGGGAAGCCAATGTCTTGTGTGAAGTCTCAAGAAGGCACCTTCCATCTCCGAGAATCCAGCCTGGTGTTTTCTATGTAGGGTTGAAGCTGTGGGAATGGCTTCCTGTTTCAGACGAAAGGTATTGTGGCTGCTATTGGGGATTGTGAGCAACCTGATGTTCAGTACAGGGTTCACACGCCGACTGCACAATAACGTGGGGAGAGTTAATTTAGGCATATAAACTATTAGGTAAGGAAGGTTAGACTGATGAATGGACTCTCTAAGTTCAAATAATGCTAATCATGTTCATGTTGATTGTGTCTAGTGCACGTCCTGTTAAGTGTTACCTGTGTGCCTTACTCTGTCCAAGTCTATTTCCACCCATATCATCTGTCTGGCCATGCTTACTATGATCTTCCTCCACTGCTCATAAATAAAGTGTTTCCCTGTACTGAGGTATACGTGACAATAAATCAAACCAATCAATCCTGGGTAAAGTATGGAATTCCTCTCCCTGTCAATGTCTCTTTTGGAAATAAGTGATCGCTGCCACTCCTCGTGTTTCAGCATCACCATTTCTTCGTCTCTCACAGCTCTACAGATTAAACACTCAGCTTATTCACGCTATCCCCATGTTACCATCACCCGTGTCTGTGGTAAGGAGATCATTCCTTACAAAGGAGATCAAATCTGTAGAGAGTGCCCCAAATGCTCTCTTAGCAAGGCTCCACAACAGCAGGAAGATGGCTTTACTTATGTACTCGAATCATCTTACAATGAAGGACAGCATACCATTGACTGCACCCATTACTTACACAGGTTTGATTCGGAGCAGTCAGCATAGACTTGTGTGTGGGAGATCATGCTTCCCAAATTTCTTAGAATCCTTTGATGAAGTTACCAGGACGTTTGATGAAGGCAGAGTGATAGACGTAGTCTCTATGGATTTCAGTAAGGCCTTTGATTAGGTTCCACACGGCAGGCTGCTCTGGAAGGTTCCATCACGTGGAATGCGGATGGGAGCTGGCCAATTGGATACACGGTTGGCTTTATGGTAGGAAGCAGAGGGTTTATAAGGAGAGGTTGGATAAGCTAGGATCTTTTCTTTAGCGTGTAAGAGACTGAGGGAGTCCTTATAGAGCTATATAAAATCACGAGGGGTGCGGGTAGGTTTAATGCTCTCAGTCTTTTTCCAAGTGTAGAGAATCGAGGATTAGATGGGATCATTTTAAGGTTAAAGGGGAAGGAATGAAATGGAACCAGAGGGGCCACTCCTTTACACAAAGGGCTGATACGTGGATGAGCTGCCAGCAGATGTGGTTGAGGGGGGTACATCAACAACATTTCAAAAACATTTGGATAAATATGTGGATAGGAAAGGACTGGAAGGATATGGGCCAACTGCAGGGAAATTGGGTTAGCGTGAATGGACATTTACAAGGTGGACTCGAACCCCTCTGTTAATTCAACCCAAACACCCAGAAAAGCTCTCCTCACCTTGTAATCTGTTAAAATATGAGCGACAGAGATCTCCTACATTCCACTATTTAAACAAAAATTAGCAAGCTAGTTTCTTAACTTGAAGAATGAACACTAAACAACAACTATTCGCAAATATAAGCCCCTCTTTTCTTAGCTACTTACTATCTGACTCCAACTCTGTAAACATATGCTGTTCCAACAACCCACATATGAAACATTAAAATCTCAAGACCATACAGTCTCTATCTTCCCCGCTGTGTTCACTCTTTCAGCTGCTGATCTCACTGGGTCATTTTTTTAATTGCAAGTAGGTTTACATGAACATGTGTCTTTGATAGAGAGTGTTTGAGATGGCCAGTTAGCACTCCTGCTCTACAGCAGTTACTCGGCTGTTGGATGGCAGTAGCTCTCCCTCCAGTGTTCAAAATGCTGGATTTATATACTCGCCATGATATAATAATTCTCATAATTTGATTGCTATCCAGGTGTCCAAACAGAAATATTCAAATTCTGTTGGTTTCTGGTATCCTGAGCGTTATTTAAACTCTTTGGTTGCATTTGATGGCTGTCAATACAGCAACCAAAACTCAGGTATCCATTTCTCTGCTAATGGCGACATGTGGAACAGTGTGACCTTTAGGTGGCATCTGTGACTTTAATTTCCATTCAACAAAACCCGATCTGTCTTAAAGTGCCCATACATGCTTTTGGGTTCATAACATCTTCCTGCTTCAGAAAATAAAATGAACCAGCAGAATGAAAAGATGGCTACATTTCTTTTCCTCTAATTCTTCATCCTAATTATATGAAATACAAAAGTATCAATCTCAGTTATATCATTCATATTAATTCTGCACACCAATACAACACTGGAATAAGTCTAATCTTATCTACACTACTTTCCTTTAAATCCCCGAAAACCCATCTGCTATCACATTGTAGGAGCCACAGCCTGTACATTTTGTGAGTTTAAAGTCGGTAAGGTAAGACTCCAATTAAATAGTCTCATATTCTGGTCTTTAAATGTTTAAAAAAATGCGAGAGATTTATCGTTGTCCACAACCATCTCCGACAATTCGTTTGTCATATAAACATTAAATTATTGTCAGGCCATTGTGAAACTTAATCATTCTTTTTCAATAATGGAGATTTTGCATTTTTTTTTCTGGTGGATATTGAGTTTTTTCAACAAGTAGCCAATTAGCCGTTCAATTCCATCATCCTCTTTCTGTATCAATACATCTCCGACCCCTCTATCCCGAGCATCAAACACAATTTTCAAAGGGTTTCAAAATATTTGCTGTAGCTAAAACTGATGTGGTGATTAATCCTGCTTTCACATTCTCAAATGCCTCCTGGCATTGTTCTGTCCACCACAATTCTGTTTCCTTCTTTAATAAATCCATCAGTGGCGCCAATACGCTGCTGAAGTTTGCAACAAACTTCCGATACAATCCACTCAGTTCCAAAACTCGAAGCACCTCTTTCTTCGAGGATGGTCGTGGAAATTCCTCAAAGCCCTTCGTCTTTGTGTTCCATGGGGTCAACCTCCCATGTCCAATGTAATGTCCCAAGAACGTCACCTCTGCCTTCGTGAAATCTGTTTTCTTTAAGTTTATTACCAAGTTTACTTCTTGTAATCGTTCAACATGCTCTGTCAACTGTCAATCACTCCCTAAAGATCACTACATCATACAGATAAACTGCACAATTTGTTGATATGGCCACAACTCTGTTTCTGAGTCTTAAATGTGTCTGGAGCATTATTCATCCATATGAAATACTCGATAAAGTTTTTTGTCATCTCTGGTATCTTTCCTGGGTAATTTAACTGACTCCACATTTTTTTTTACTTGAAAGGAGCCACTAAACCTGGCTTTGAAGGGATTTCCTACCACTTGTAGCAATACTAATATGTCATCCCCACGGGAAATATTCAAAGTTTCAGTGTTTTTATCTGCCACCTGCTTCACTCTATGCTGTGCTCTTCAGATACTGTTTAGCAAACTCACCTACTCCGTCTACTCTCTCCTTCACCTCATACACATAATCCAGGTGTGAGATTTCCGACTTTGGTCCTGTCAATTTGTATTTAATTAATTTCAAAGGAGCTCTCACTTCAGGTACGAATATTATCTCAAAGGAAGTAAAGTGAGTAGATTTATTTGCGAGATCTCTAATGGCAAACAATTTAATGGGGCACCTTTATCCCAGTCATTTGGCCAACCCTGACAGTACGCTTTTAACATAGTCTTCAGCATCTGATGCTAACTTTCCAAGGCTCTCTGAGGTTTAGGATGGGACGCATTTGATTTGAAGTGCTGTCTGCCAAAGCCATCCATGACTTCCTTCAACAGCTGAGCGGTAAAATGAGACCCTTGGCCTGACTGAATCTCTCTGGGCACCCCACAGCGAGTCAAGAAAGCTAACAACTCCTCCACCTCCCTTTTTGCCTTAACACTCCAATAATTGAATTGCCTCTGGAAATCTGGTAGACACATCCAATATGGTCAGCAAGTAATGGTTTCCACTTTTACTTTAGAAAGGGGAGCGACACAATTAATCATAACCCACGTGCAATGTTTCATCGAATGCAGGAATTGGCAAGAAAGGTGCTGGTTTTATTACTGCCTGTTACCTACCTACCATTTCGTATGTATGTCACATACAACAAAAATTAACAGCGTCCTTGTGCATTCCAGGCCAGTGGAAATACCTCTGTACCTTAGCCTGAGTCTTCTGTTCACCTAGGTGACCGCCTTCAGTTAGTTTACGAGCTACCCGTAACACTGTACATTACTGCTTACACAATCTGGTGCACTTCGGCCCATTTCCCTTCTGCAGTCACCTATCGGGGTCTCCTTTTTAACTTTAGAATTCTATCTTTAAGTTAATAATGTTCAACAATATATTCTGATTCCTTTTCTGTGTGTGTGAATGTGTGTGTATATATCTGTTGTAAGTCCATTAGCCTTTCTGGACTAAACCCCTCTGCCTGACCCTCTGCCTGTTCAGGTTTATCCTGCACCGTTACAACAAACAGGGGGTCAGTTCACTGAGCATCAAACCATTTGTCTTTTTCGTTCGTTTTTCCTTCCTGCTGTAACTTATGACAGTGGAATCTTGTTACTACACAGTCTGGAAAGATTCCTGGGTAATTTTCTTTTAACTCACCAATTCCCTCGTCTTCCTTTGGCTTCTCCACCACAAGGAGTGCCTCTCCCACCTCGCGTCCTGCTAAATCGTTCCCAAGAACAAACTGTATTCCTGGAACTGACACTCTGTTACTCACTGTCACTGTTACTTCCCTAATGTTGATTTGGCACTGCATCCTGATGTTACACATGGGAATGCTTAATTTCTGTCCCCATTCCACAAATTAACACGCTCTTGATTAACATGCCAGAAAGTGTGAAAAAATCTTTCATCTCTTACTATTAGAGGGTGAGAGAAAGTGAGGGCTGCAGATGCTGGAGATTAGAGTTGAAAAGTGTGGGGGGCTGGAAAAGCACAACACGTCGGCATTATCCGAGGGGCAGGGGCGTTGACGTTTCAGGCATAAATCCTTCATCAGGAAAGTGGGAGGTAAGGGAGGGGGAAGGAGGTTGAGAAATAAATGGGAGGGTGGGTGTGGAGCTGGGTGGAAGGGAGCTTGGAAGGTGATAGGTAGATGCAAGTAGGGTGTGATGGTGGTAGGTCGGAGAGGAGGGTGACAGGACACCTATCGGTGATAGGACAGTTGGAAACCTCAAACTTTATAGCATCAACGTTGACTTCACCAAATTCCAAATCTCCCCTCCACCAACCTCTCCCAGATCCAAACGTTCAATCTAGCACTGCCCTCTTAGACTGCCCTAACTCGATATCTTTCTTTCCACCTATCGAATCCACCCTACCCTCCGATATATCACTATCACTCCCACTTCCATCTTCTTATTGCCTTCCCAGTGACCGTTCCACCAGCTCAGCAACGACCATCGTATTTATCTTTCAGTCCCCTTGTCCCCCCACTATGTTCCTGACGATGGGTTTCTGCCTGATATTCGATTGTTCTGCTGTTCGGATGCTGCCTGATCTGTTGTGCTTTTCCGATGCCTCACTTTTCAACTATTAGAGACTGAGTAGATCCCATCTCTCACAAAATTATAACTTCTTGTCCTTCTCCCCCGTTCTTTCTGAGTAAACTTTATCTACAGAGGTGAATTCTTTAGAGAGATGAGGCACTGCCTCCATACCCAGCCCTTGCCGAGGCTGTGCAATTTCCTGCAGCTCCTCAGCTCCACTTGGGGTCTCCTTTACCAGTTTCACTAATGCCACTGGGCTTAGCCTCTTCTACCACATCTTTCCCCAAAGTGTCTTCCTTTAACGCCCAGCACGGTGTGCCCCAGCTTACTGCAGTGAAAACAACTTTTTACCTGTGCCCTTCTTAAACCACCAACACTGTAATTTTATGTGTTCCACTCCCTTATAGTGAGAGCACCTGAGGCCTTTCACCACCTTTCAACCCCCTTGGGCTTCTTTCTTCACCCGTGGTAAACTATTGTGAGCTACTGTTCGCTTTGTAATGTGTGATTGTCCCTTCTCCCAATTTCTATCCCTCACAGGATGAAATTCCTGCCAGAAGCTAAATTTCATCTCATGCCGCAATGCATATTTACCTGCCATTTCTGCCGTGCTTCTCACTTCTTGAACTTTCTATTCATTCACATGAATTCTTACTATCTCTGGAAGTGAGTCTTTTAACATCTCCAGCGGATTAATCTCCCTTCAAGCCTCACAGGTCTTATCCATTTTTAAAGCCAGCACCCATCTATCAAAATGACTGTGGTTAATTCTTTCAAAGTCAATATAAGTCTGACCTGGTTCCGTCTCTATTTTTCTGAACTTCTGTCTATATGCTTCTAGTACCAATTCATAACCTATCAAAATAGTCAATTTAACATCTTGATAATCTCTTGATCCCTCATCTGACAGCGCTGCACATACCTCACCAGCTGTGCCCACCAGCTTAGTCTGAACTGGCATTACCCACAAGTTCACTGGACACGTCATCTGCCTAGCCATTGTTTCAAATGAAACAAAAAAGGTTTTGACAATTTTCTCAACAAAATATGGCAAGTTACTAACCTAGTTGTATACATCCCTACGTTCTCCCTTCATCTCCATCCTGTTAATTTAACTTTCTTGTCTAATTCCCAACTTCTGAATTTCAAGTACCCTCTCTCTTTCTTTTTCCTCTCTTTCTCTTTCGTCTCTCTCTGTTTCCGTCCCTTTATTTATCATCGAACTCCAGTTGCCACATTTGCAATTTAAGTTTTTTTATAACGCTACTGCAGTTGCCTATTTCTCTGATATATCAAAGTGCTTAACCAACTCCATTACAATTTCAGCTTTTCTTTTCTCCCTGGTTAAACCCAATTCCAACCTATTTGCTAATTCTAAAAATGTCCTCCTTCTGTCTTTCTAAACTTCCTTGGAAAATTTGGGAACCTCTTTAGTAATGTTAAAAGCCATTTCCGTCACTTTTCATTTAACCAATCACAAGTAACAAAATTAAGCGAATTTTCCCACTGGTTTTATTTGAAGATCAAACTCACTAATTGCAATGAGTTGGAATTTTCTGGGACCTGTTGTATCTCAAATCTGTTCAAGTTTGTCCAAGTGCCACATGGCAAGGCCCTAAACTGTTATGACATCAATGTCGAACCCCTCTGTTAATTAAAACCACACACCTAGAAAAGCTCACCTCACATCATGATATGTCAAAACATGAGCGACAGTGAACTCCTAAATTCCACTAGTAAACAAAAAATAACAATTTATATGTAAGCAAGTTAGCTCACTGAGCTTGAAGATATGTTTTCAGAAGTTTCATCACCATGACGAGGTGATGAAACTTCGCATTTTTCATATGTGCACAACACATTGTAAATGAACGACAGAGACACAGTTAATGAAAAATTATGCATATGATGTATAAAATTGATTAAACATGAAAACATGACTTGATCCTCTCAACGTTCCGTCCTTTCCTGGGATTCCCATGTCTAATCTCTCATTCTTAACAGGATGTGTGCTGCAAATTCGTGATTCTGGTGTCCCAACTTATTTCAGTTAATCCCCTTTCTACCTGGATTTCAATATGTTGGCCTGCTGGGTTATTCCCAAAGCTAGTGTCAGTCACATTATTGGAGATAAATATTTTGGCATCAGACTCAGCATTTGAACATATTACTCTGTTGTACATGAACTGTACAAAAGACCACAGCACACAGGCATTGCCAAAACATTGGGGGATGTTCATCTACTTCTTTCGATAATGTGGTTGCCTCATTTTCCACATCTCCATATCTATATCCTGTCTCTCGTTCTCCCTTTGTATCTCGTTAAGAAATCCACCAATTATTCTTCGTGTCCCATCTCCCAAAACTCCTTCTTTCAGTTTATATCTAACGCTTTCTTCAAGATGTAATGTGGTTATAATTAAGCAATGTAACTACAAAGACAGGCGGGCGTAGCTTGCCAGAGTTAATTGGAAGGGGAGCTGAGCAGGAAAGACCACGGTGCAGCACGGAGGAGGTTCTGGGGATAATTCGGAAGATAATACCAGAAATGCAACTCCAAGAAGATGAAACATACTCATGGGAGAACAAGGCAGCCATGAGTGATAAGGCATCAAACCAAAAGAGAAAACATACAATGTGGTGAAGATGATTGGGAATCCAGAGAATTCATTGGGTCTGAAACTACATAACGCTGGCATCACTGACACTACAGAGTTCTTAATCATGGTCAGGGAGAGAAACAGAGGAAACACATTGACTTTAAACACAGAAGATGGCATTTCTCAAGGAAAAAGATTCAGGTGAATTAAACATTTGAATTCAGTTCAGTTAAATGCTTTTGCGGAATGTGTCAGATTGGAAGCAAGACGCGGGTAGACAGACCCTCAGCAGAGTGAAAGTTTGAAAATGGAAGTATTTCCACATCAGAAACCAGGTTAGGTCACTGAGTGCAGGACTGATGGTTGAATGGGTCTCAGTGAGAATTGGGGAACAGACAGCAGAATTGCATTACGGATATTGCATCTCGAAACTGCGTATTCATGTAGTGCTGTAGACCACAGCAGCAGGAGAAGCAGACATGCATTCAACCACAACCTGAAACTTTTTACCAGGATAACACCTCAGTCCGTCTTTGCCATCAACACCATCTATGGCTCAGTCACGTGTGTGGGTGAACATGTCAGAGTCAGAATCACATGAACTTTAACCTGATACTAACTCATTAAAGCTACCGGACTTGACCAACAGATCCGATCGAAGCACTGCAGTCCTGTCACATTCAGTCATAAATGATGATGGACGATTAAACAAATGACAGGAGGAGAGGGCTCCACAAACATTCCCACCCTAAATAATGGAACAGACCTGCACATCAGTGTAAAAGAGAAGGATGTTTTATCTGCACCATCTTCTGCCAGAAGTGGTGAGTCGATGATACACCTCACCCTCATCATGATGCTCACAAAATCACAGATTCCTCCAAATACCCTTCACATCATTGCATTTTCGAACTCACTGTGTGAGTTCTTATAGAAAGCCTTCTGATAATCTCAAATATGCCAATTCTACTGGATCCCCATTATCTATGCTATAAGAATCAACTTCAAACAATTCCAAAGTTTGTAAAGTTTGATTTCCCTTTCAGAAATGCATACTGAATCTCTCCAATGTTGCTGCTAATGTGTAAGTATCCAATATCACATCCTATATAATAGATTCCAACAGTTTCCCGACAAATGTCAAGTTAATTTGTCAGCAGTTCTCCACACTATTCCTTCTTCCCTTTGTAGATGCTTGGACCCCTACCATTCATCTATAGTGCTTGGATCACGTTTACTAATGTACATTTATCTACATCAGCTTCTGGACTCTGCAGAATGTACCAGAAAATAGAACGCAGTCATCGACAATGCAATCAAAACTTCTATTTGTGATTTATTCCTGAAGATTTTGGTATGAAGTACATCTGGTTGGTCAAGGTTAGCAATGCTCAATCCAGCTGCATGTTCAATATTGCCTTGTTACTGATATGAATTGACTTTATGTCTTTACTTCCACAAGTCCTATACAATCACTTCGTATTTCTGGGTGATTTTCTGGATCTTACTCCATTAAGACAGATGTATAGTAACTGGTCATTTGCTTTGCCATTTCCCTGTTATCCACCATAAACCCATCTCTCCCAATTGCAAATTTCCACACTTGACAATGATTTTATTTCTTTTGAAATATCGATCTCAGATTTTTGCAGTCCTTGTGTTCCTGTTTGTTTGCATGTTCGCTTTTTGACTTCCTGATCAGTTTCATGGCCCTCCTTTTCTGGATTGCAATTTTCTGAGAATTCTTAGGATTCCACAATGAGTGGAATTCTTCTGAAGTCACTTCCTGTGATTAATATATTCTTTAATTTGTTATGTTAATCATCATTAAGTCACTTACTCACTCTTTGGTGTTTTCACCTGAAATAAGTAGACATATCTTTCAAACTATGCAGTGTTTCTAAAAATCTCCTGGTCCTGACCTGATATATTCAGGAACACTGTAGGAGGACAGAGAAGTAATAGTGGGGGCCCTGGTTGGTAGCCAAAGGGTGAGGTCCCGGAGGACTGGAGCATACCGAAGCTGTTCCCTTATTCAAGAAGAGCTACAAAGAAAAACCTGGGACCTATAGACCAGCAAACCTGATATCTCCAGTGGACAAGTTTCTTGAGAAGATTCTGAGAGAGACGATATACATGCATTTGGAAAGGCAGGGTGTGATTATGAGCAGTCAGCACGTCTTTGTGCGTGGGGGATCGTGGCTCAATAATTTGTTAGAGTGCTTTGGTGAAATGACCAGTAACTTTGATAAGGGCATGGTGGTATATGTAGTGTATATGGATTTCAGTAAGGCCTTCAATAAGGTTCCACGTAGTATTGAATTTTAGATCAGATGGAATTGAGGGGGAGCTGGCAAATCAGATCATAGATTTGCTTCATTGTAGGTAACAGAGGGTAATAGTGGAAGTATGCTTGTCGGGCTGAAGGCCTGTGATGAGTGGAATGCCTCAGGGGTCGGTTCTGGGGCTATTACTGCTTGTTGTATTCATGTATTTTGTATATATATTTACATATTACACACATCTATGATTTAGATGAGAATGTACAGGCATGAATTATAAGTTTCAAGATGACACTAAAATAGGCGGTATCGTGGATAGTGAGGAAGATTATCAGAAATTTCAGAAATTACAGCAGTGCCTTGATCAGGTGAGAAAGTGGGCCGAGAAATGGCAAATGGAGTTTGATACAGATAAGTGCAAGTTCTTGCATTTTAGAAATTCAAATCAAGGTAGGAGTTTCATGGTGAATGGCAGGGCCTTAAGGAGTGTATTGAAACAAAGGGACCTTGGAATTCAGGTTCACGGTTCTCTGAACGTGGAGTCACAGGGAGATAGGGCAGTGAAAAAGGCATTTGGCAAACTGGCCTTCATCAGTCAGAGTAATGAGTATCGAAATTAGGGAGTTATGTTGCAGTTATACAGGATGGTGGTGAGGCAATACTGGTAGTGTTATGTTCAGTGTGTTCACTTTGCTATAGGAAGGATGCTACTAAAATGGAAATAGTGCAGAAGAAATTTCCAAGGATGTTGCCCGAACTCAATGGTCTGAGATATAGTGAGAGGTTGGGCAAGATAGGAGTTTTTACTTTAGAGTGTATGAGGCAGAGAGGGATCTGATAGAAGTGTTACAGGATCATGGGAGGCATGAATAGAGTGAATGCAATCAGTCTCTTTTCCCCAGGATTGAGCAACCACGGACTAGAGGGCATCAATTTAAGATCCGAGGGGAAAGAGTAAAAGGGAACTTGAGGAGCAATTTATTTTCCACGCAGGGTGATGTGCACATGGAATGAGATGCCAGCAGAAGTGGTTGAGGTGGGTAGATACACAAAATTTAAAATGCATTTGGACAAATTTACGGATAGGAAAAAATAAGAAGGATATGGGGCAAGGGCAGGGAAATGGGGTTAATGTGAATGGACATTTTGTTCAGAATGGACCAATTTGGGCTGAAGGACCTTTTTCCGTGCTGTCGGACTCTATGACTCTCACAATCATCACTTCTGCCATTGAATGTTATATCATACTTCCCCAATTCATTGGAGCGTACTTGACCCTCTCGCCTCCGGGCTTCCATGATGTTTGACCAGAATGATCAAACATTCGATATTGTATTCAGACGCCGTGTAAAAATGCAACATATTGATGTCACTATTCCTCCAAACCTGCTTCAGAGCAAGGTTATTAATTAGTCCTCCTGACAACACAACACCAAATCTGAAATAATCTTCTCTCTAGTTTGGTTCACAACATACTGTTCAACCTACCTAATACACACTTACGGAAGTTATTGTTCACAGCATTAGTAGTTACTGCAGAATCGATGCAACTTGAGACCATCTATTCTTACTGCAGCACTCACGATTATTTTTTACTCATTAACAGGATGAGGGGTTGGGCGTCCCTGGATAACCAGCGTTTATTGCCCATGCTAGAGGGCAGTTAAGAGTCAGCAGCGTTGTCTTGAGTCTGGAGTCACATGCAGGCCAGACCAGGTAAGGACAGCAGTATCCTTCCCTCAAGGACATCAGTGAACCAGGTGAGTTTTTCCAACAATTGCTCATGGATTCCTGGTCATCATAAACCCTTGATTCCAGATACATATTGAATTCAAATTCCACCATGGCAGGATTTGAATTCATGTCCCCAGAATATTACCTGGGTCTCTCAGTTAAGAGCCCAGTGATAATATCACTGTGTCATTGCTCCCCCCTTACATATAATTGCATACCTAATTTCCAGAGCGTATGATGTAAAGTATTTATGTGACAGATTTGGTTTTGAGATATAACACACTAATGTTTGCTTCACCTAGCTATTTGTAAGATTCTGTGGGATGCGAAGGAAAGGGTCTGTGGCGTTATCAGCGATAGACTTGGACAAGACGTTCAGGGAGACTCACCTCAACGCTGAGATGATCTGAAGAATTAGTCAGCAATGCAGGACAAGCATCAATATTCTCCCCCCCCCCTCCACTTTGAGGATAAGTGTCACCATATTATTTTGCTCCCTCACACTCACTGTCCATCTGTTATAGCACCTACCCCCGAACAAGGCTCACACTATCTCCAAATAAGGATCAACCACGACCATACTCACTGTTGAATTCAGCACCTTCCCTCCCCCACTTTTGTGTCACTGACACAATAGCCCCGCACACTAACACTACTGCAAGGATACAACACTGTGGTCGAATCCCTCCGCACACCTCACTCTTCCCCCTTCCCCTATATCAGCATTACCAGCAGGGACACACACTCCCACCCTCACTCCATCACTCCTCTTCTCCCAATCCAGGAGAAACAGCATGCAATAGGACATTAAGGTCCGAGCCAGGTTTTAGAGTGCCCGATATCCGTTCCCTCACCCTCTTCCTCGACATGTGGGGAAGATCCTGGAAAGAGCCAGAGAGGACCAGGACACCTTGTGTGGAGATTCTCAAACATCGACGACCCACCAACCAAGTAAGCTGCAATATTCAGTAAAGAGGAATTCTCAATTTAAACTCGCTGGCATTTCCAATCTCATCGCTCTCACTTTTCAGGCTTGGTTAAAAGCATTAATGAAAGACTAAAACTAAAAATAATGTTTATTCTCTTCAGAAAAAATGTTAAAAAGAAAAAAATCAAAGATATCATTTCATTATGAAAAATCTAAAACATGACGTTCATTCAAAATTATGGGCAATCCTCGTAAATACTCGACATCATTTCTCTCACTAAATCTTCTTACGAGTGTTTGTATTCTAGCATCTGCTTCTTTAATTTCAAAGGAATATCGTGCCCTGCTATCAAATGCTCATCGTAAATGTCCCTTCCTCTCTGAACTTTTCGTAAACTCACAATATGTTTCCAAATAACTGGATGTTCCACGTCAAGTTCGCATTGTCATCTCCTGTGGGCAGCTTTTGCATTATTGTTTGAATTGTTCTCATTGTTTAATGTTCTTTCATATAAATTCCACATTCCAACTGGAAAAAGCGGTGGACACCGACCATTTCCTGTGCGTAATCTTCTACCTCCATAGTTATCCTCGAACCCATCCAGCAGTGGTTGCAATTAATCTGGAAGCGCATCAGTCAAAGGTTCAATAGCTTCATGGATGTTTTCACTCGGAATAAATGAAAGACTAATTATCATTTTAGTTCTGAAAGAAAGCTCTGAGTCAATGTTATGCTTACTCAAGTGTCTTTTTAACATTATTACTCAACGGAATAAACATTATTTTTATTTTTATTGCTTTGATTATTGCTTTTATCGAAGCCTGAAAAGGAATAAATATGAGCTGCGCTGAAATAGTTCTGCGCCTAAATGGGTCTGCAGCAAAATGGGCTGCACCAAACAGACCCCACCAAACAGAATGAAGTATTCAGTCAATTACACAGCACAGGAGGACGTCATATAACCATCCCAGGCTGTTATGCAGAAGCAGGGACACCCTGAGTACCTGTCAGGAAAAGCAGAGTGGAATTCTTCAGGGATCTGTATGAGGTCATCAACAAATTACAATCTATTCTAATGAACCGGATGAAGCAGATGGACCTCAGTTTGCTCATGCACCATGATAGTCATTCAATAAAATGTCAAATGGAAACAGAGCATCTGCAATCGGACACAGACGGGGGAGAGCAGAGCGTCTGCAATGGGATACAGACAGGGAGGAGGGCAGAGCATCTGCAATGGGATAGAGACAGAGGGAGGGCAGAGCATCTGCAATGGGATACAGACAGGGGGAGGGCAGAACGTCTGCAATGGGATAGGGACAGGAGGAGGGCAGAACGTCTGCAATGGGATACAGACAGTGAGAGGGGAGAGCATCTGCAATGGGATACAGACAGCGGAGGGCAGAGCAACGGCAGTGCGTCTACAATGGGACACAGACAGGGGAGGGCAGAGCGTCTGCAATGGGAGACAGACTGGGGGAGGGATGCACCTCTGTAATGGGATACAGACAGGGGAAGGGCAGAGTGTCTGCAATGGGATACAGACAGGGGGGAGGGAAGAGCTTCTGCATCAGGATATTGATGGGTGAGGGCAGAGCGTCTACAATGGGATACTGATGGGTGAGGGCCGAGCGTCTGCTATTGAATACAGACGGGGAGGAAGGGCATCTGCAATGTGATACAGACGGGAGAGGGCAGAGAGTCTGCAATGAGATACAGACAGGAGGGGGCAGAGCGTCTGCAATGGGACACAGATGGGGAGGGCAGAGCATCTGCAATGGGAGACAGACAGGGGGCAGGCATAAGGTCTGCAATGGGACGCAGTCAGGGAGAGGACAGATCATCTGCAATGGGATACAGACGAAGGAGGGCAGAATGTCTGCAATGGGATATGGACGGGGGAGGGCAGAGCATCTGCAGTGGGATACAGACAGGGGAAAGGCAAAGCGTCTGCAATGGGATAGTGATGGGTGAGGGCAGTGCATCTGCAATGGGATACAGACGGGGAGGCAGAGCATCGGCAATGGGATACTGACGGAGGAGGGCAGATTGTCTGGAATGGGACACAGACAGTGGGAGTGCAGAACGTCTGCAATGGGACACACATTGGGGGAGAGCATAGCAACAAGCAATGGCATACAGACAGAGGATGGCTGTGCACAAAGCTTCAGCAGAAAAAAAAGCAGTGCAATATATATGATGGAAATTTTCTGTTTTAGGGAAAGGACGAAACAGCAGAAATTTATTTAAATGCAAGGAGAATGCAGAACTCAGTGTTACAGAGGGTTTTGTGTGTCTTAGTGCATGAATCACATCAAATTAACCTGAAGATGTAGCAAGTGATTTGGAAGGTAAATGTCGTGATTCTGTTTCATGCAAGGGGTGTTGGGTATGATCTCAGCGATGTTTTCTGCATCAGTACAGGGCATTGCTGAGATTGCATCTGTTGTATTATGTGTAGTTATAACTGTCTAAACTGAAAATAAAAAAAAAACAAAATTGACTTCGAAATATCTCAAAGGTATTTCTCTTTACGCATACTTGGGATGAAGACATTACGTTATGAAGAATTAACAGTTCGGCCTGAGAATGAGGGATGTTTTCTTGACCATATAAGATATTGAGAAGAGTGCAGTTGGTGAATACCGGATGGATATTTCTTCTTGAGTGGGAGAATAAAACTGGGGAAATTCTTTAAGAATAAGTCAGTTTCAAAGGAAAGGTCACTGGACAGAAAAATTGAACTGTGAATTCTCTTCCTCCAGCCTACCATTAACATCAAGCTGATCTATGATTCAGTGATGAGTGCAGGTGAACATGATATGATCGGAACCATGTGTAACTAAACCTGATGACAACCCATTAAAGCTACTGCACTTGACTGGTTACATTCGAAGCAGCAGGACTAACATCTGATACAGAGGGCAAAATGATCCCAAGACTAACAGATCATATCGAAGTTCTGCAGTGCTGCCACATCCAGACATAAATGTCGATGGGCTATTAAACAACTCGCTGGAGGAGAGGACTCCATAAATATCACCATCCGATATCACGGGACAGCCCTGTACGTCAGTGTAAAATACATGGTTGTATTATCTGCATCGTCCTCAGCCAGAATGTTGAGTTGATGATCCACCTCACCCTCGCCATGCTGCCCGCAGAATCACAGATCTCAGTCTTTAAGCAATCTGCTTTGCTGTATGTGACATGGTGAAACAGCTGCACACAGTAGATACGACAAAGGCATTTGGCCCTGACACCATTCCTGCAATGGGACTGAACAATTGTGCTGTACAACAAGCCGTGTCCCTGGGGAAGCTGTTTCATCCCAGCACCAACTCTGACATCTCCCTGGCAATGTGGAAATTTACTCAGCTATGTCCAATCCTATAACAAGGGAATAACTATTGCCTGACCATTTACCAAGCCCTTGGTCCCGTCGCGATAGTCACGTTGGTGGCAGTTCTTTTTGACAGAGCTGTCAAGCAGCACAGAAATAACCAGCTCAGTGTGCTTTCAGATAGGTTCCCATGTGGACATGGTGCTGTTGTGGAAAAGTCACTGGATTACTAATCGAGACCAGGCTGATGCTCTTGCAGCTGGTGGACCTTATAATTAATAAAATATCGAGATGTAAATCCTGGAGTCATTAACAGTGACCTTGAAGCCAATGTCGATTGTAACCACCAATTTCCTTCCCCAATGTACTTTCAGGAAGTGAATCTCCCGTGCTTTCCTGGTCTGGCGTAAAAGTGACTCCAGACACACAGACATGTGATAAACTCTTCAATGGTCTCTGAAACAGCCAAGCAAGACACTATTGTCTCAAACTGTTCTGGGGTCTTAAAGGATAAAACAGATCACCCGACTCCACCCTCACTATTGGAACGGCAAATACTACCGTATTGACTCCGCAGAGATCTGCTTCCTAACATCTGAGAGCAGGTGGCAACATTTACAGAGCTTTCCCACAGACTGCACAGAAACATCGGGAAATGAGTAGGTCATTCAACACACTGAGCATCCTCCATTCTATTTCATGGTGAAAATTTCCTCAATTCAGTTTTCCCCACACAGTGTTCATATCCTCTAGTACGTTTAAACATCATAACATGTAAAATGGGAACTACTGTATTTGCTTTGGTCCATCAGTTTTGATCCTCCATTCAATATACAGGCTGTTATCCAATAAGGCGTGTTTATTAAATGCAAATTCGCTGCAACACAATTAGTGAATTGTGCCCCTTTCTTTATAAAGCGAGCTCCCGTTCACTGTTATGGGAGACCGTCTCTGGCACCAGCTGAAAAGCAAATCCCAGCCTCAGGATCCCTGTGTCTGCCAAATGCACCCTCAGTGTGTTCAGCTAAAGCAGGAATATAATCCGCTCTGCAAGCCTTGAAACTGAGCCTGAATGTGGGATTTGTAGTCTACATTTAGAAGGAAATTAATTTCAAACCGGCTGGGGAATATCTTGGAGAGAACTGGAATTCCGCATAGGCATCGTGTGGTCAGTCAGCTTGCGTGCTTTCTGGTGAAGATCTCGGTGAAAGATGCAGGGCTGTAGTCAGTGACTGTAGTGTTGAAGTGTGACATTTACTGCACTAATTCATTACAGTTTTTATTTATAATGAAGTAGAGATTTATGTAGCCTGTGCTATTGTTTGCAGGCACAGGAAGAATGTGCAAACTCCACAAAAACAGTGACCCCAGACTGAAACTGAACCCAGCTCTCTGGTGCTGGGAGGCAGCAGTGCTAACCACTGAGCTACCACTGTGGGCAACACAACTTGCCTGCACAATTTAATACTCGAAATATGGCAAAACAGTCGGGAGATTCCATAAGCCCCCAAACTTGTCATTAAGCGACAGCAGAAGGACATTGAGATCTTGGGCGGCTTGGTAAGGAATAGGTGCAGGACATGCTAGCCATCGAGACTATAGTGTTGGAACATCAGGAGGACATTCAGCCCATCGTGTGTGTAATGCAGGAACAGAATGAGTCCAATCAGCCACCCATGCCCCTTACACAGCAATTGGAGCAGATCTTTTACAGCCTCGTGCCTATTTCACGGGAACTGAAATGGACTGTCGAGGTTATGGAAAAGGATGAACTTAGAATAACCAACTTCACTCGGGAATGGAAAGGTATGAGCAAACGATTGGGACTGAAGACAAATTGGTCGAATCTGTTATTAAGGAATGAACAACAGGAGACTTTGAAAGTCAAACCACAATCTATTAAAGGCAACATGATTTTATTAAGGATAAATCATATTTGAATGATTTTCTATTTTTTTAAAAAAGTAAGACAAACAAGTTGAATAACGGGGATCTGAAAGATGTATTATATCTGGACTTCAACAAGGCAATGCATAACATTCTTGACTAAAGATTAATATGCAAGACAAGAGCACATGGGGTTAGAACAATTTATTTGCTTGGAGAGAAAATTGGCTAACCAATAAAAACCATGATATGGAGGTGCTAGCTTTGGACTGGGTTGAGTAAGGTCAATCATTACATGGCAACAATTTATAGTCTGACGGGTTAATTTGAAAACACAAGCTTTCATTGCCCTGCTCCTTCGTCAGGTGTTAGAGTGAAAAGACCTTAGGCACAAAATTTATAAGGAAAAGATGAAATGGTTGTACAACACATGCACATGAATTGAACACATCTAAGATGGCTGCTAAATCTTTAATTGCTGAGAATAGAGATGCAGGTATTGATTGGTGAATATGCAAATCCAAGAGTTCCTTTCAAGTCCTGCCTGGAGATACCTTTAGGTATTATTGATATAAAGGAGGTGATCCCTCCAGTCAGACAACGTATTTTAGGCAAGCGATCTTGTTTGGAGTCTGTATGCGTCTTCACCTGGAAGTAGTTTGGGTTTATTTCCAAAATAGGAGCTCATAAAATATCTCATTGACTGACTCTACAAACTGTAAATATTTTTGAGAAAATATAATGCATCTGGAAATACAAACTGACAAAGGAAAATTCATCTTACAGATTAGATGTGTGTGTGTGTATGTGTGTGTGTATGTGTGTGTGTGTGTATATGTGTGTGTGTGTATATGTGTGTGTGTGTGTGTTTGCATGCACGTGCATGGGTGTTTGAAAACAAGGTGCAGTGCCTGTGGAAGGGAGAGACACAGAGTGTGTTTGTGAGAGAGTGAGGGGGAGTATGTGTGTTTTTGGGAGGGAGAGAGGGTATGCGTGTGTGAGAGAGAGGGGAAGTGTGTGCACATGTGAGCGGGGGGAGTGTGTTTGTTTGCGGGGAGGAGCGGGTGAATTTGCATGGGTGTAATTTAAAGGGAAGAGGGAAATGATGTGTGTCTCCTTGTTAAAACATGGGCAGATTTGACAGATCCCTTTCCCCACACACACTGTGTGGTTTCAGAGCTTCCCGTCTCTGCAGCCTCTTTTCCATTTCTTGTTCATGTTACAGACCCAGATGCTGTAACTACAGTTCTCCATGCTCCATCCAGAGTTGGTTCACCAAATCCTCAGGTCTCCCTGAATGTATTTTGCAGCTCACAGCACAACCTCTAGCAAACCATTCCCATCACCTCCACTAACCTTTCCATAACAGAAGTCAGTCAGAACCCCATCCGCTCCAAGTTAGAGTCCTGTTCCTTGACAATAATACTCTCGGGGTTTCCTTATGTTATGGCCCGCACAATCATCTGAGAGGGACAAACACAGGCCATCAGAGGTCAGGCACAGACCAAGTTTCAAAGACGTGTCTCAAAGCTCCTGGACCCCCTTTCCAACATGGAGCAACAGCCTGCCACATACCATTTTTTCTGAGCTTCACAATGCCAGCACTCGATACACTTGGGAGCCAAAAAACAAAATCAGGGAAAGGTACAGAAAAAAACATAGAATTAATTAACTGATAACATGTTGTGAAAATATGGATACGGAGACAGGGGAGTGGGAGTAACTGGAGAAGTGAGACAATGGTGTGTCTAATCACATAAATGAGAGCATTCAATAAAATTATTGCCAGATCACTTGAAATGGTTAGTTACATCAAATTATGAATCTGCCTCACAGAACCATCCCAGACACCATAAACTGGGACAAGGGACCAGCCAGAATGGAGAGCTATGCACACCATGCTCGTGGACTACTCTATAAACGGGACTACCTGCCCAGCATGGGGACCATTGCAAACCTTTGCCAGTAGATGGCTAATATACTTGCACGAAAAAAATGTCTTGCACGGGAAAATTTGTAAACCATGCAAGAGATTGTGTGTGTGTGCGTGTGTGTGCGTGTGTGTGTGTGTGTGCGTGTGTGTGTGTGTGTGTGTGTGTGTGTGTGTGTTGGTGGTAGTAGATATGAAAAGTATTATTTGAGTGAGAATAGACAGAGAGGAAATCTGTTTAAATGTGAACAACTGACACGGCTTTGTGTCATTAACAGAGGGAGCCTGAGGACCGTGTCATAGACAGAGGTGACGACGTACTTTTGAATATTAAAGTAAAGGCATTGCCAGACCCAACAACAATACAAAGCAATCTGTACAGGAATGATGGGATTTTGGTCTGCCTTTAGATACAAGCCATGGAATACCGACTCAGATTTGGTTTAGCAGCAGCAGATTATTGGCTTTATTAAGATTGTGTTTCATAGCTGAAGGTTCAAACAGCAGGTGGGATGAACCAGTGAAGTATCTGCAGATGTCAATAGTTAAAATTAGGAATGGTCAGGATATGGTGTCAGTAATCAGCTTGTGGCCAAAGGGATCACCGTAGTTGTGACTGGTCTGTTTCTGCCTCAGTTATTGGCCAGGGATGAGATGGAGTCAGAGGAAGGAAATGGAGTTTGCATCCAGAACAGAAGACAGTGACCTCCAAGCTCTCAATATTTAAATAACAAGGGCAGTGATGCAATGAATCCTGGTTCATACCTGAAAGTGAGTAGGTCAACCAACAAGGACCAGTGCCAGAACTAACGAAGGAGAGAAAGAATGAACAAGTTCACTGTTGTTTGTTCTGGTTTGGAGCGTGAATACTTACAGGGGAGAGTAAATGAAAAGAACATTAATACAGTCGCACATGGTTAATGCAAATAATATATCGACAGTGAAACTTACCAGGGACACTAACAATAGCCAGAATAGGATAATAAAAATATTGAATAATGTAAAGTGCATATTTGATCCGCACTGTTAACGGCCACCAATAATATGTAGAAAAAATCCAAACATAATAGGATAACCTCCTGTCCAATGTTGGAACAGTCCAGTCTATTGTTTCCAGATTCTGATCCATTGTTGTAACATTCCAGTATAACGTTCTCAGATTCTGATCCACTGTTGGAACTGTCCAGTCGAATGTTCTCAGTTTCTGATCTCTCACTCTCTCCGAAGCAGCCGATACCTGTTAGTGCTACCGGTAGTGCTCCCTCCCATACTATGGGATAACGTATTGAATCGAGCCCTTTTGTCATTAAAAGATGGAAACTCTCCACTGGGATAATTAGAATCCATAGAGACTGACATTAGTCACAGTCACCAATCAAACAGGTTCAGTTAACCAGTTCCTTACATCATTTTACGTAACACAATAAAAGGGAACATTTGCTAGGTTTGGATGGAATGAATGAGAGTTGCTGAGGGATAGACTATAAACCTTTCAATCTATTTCATCATTCTTCCTTTTATTTGGGAGTCTTGTCGGAACCCTGTTTTTAAAAGGAGACAGGAATAGAATAACTTACGAGCTGCATAAAATGTTTGGTGGAGATGTTTCTAGATATCTTTGCGTAATGCTGCTCCAAGTTCGAAATTCCCTGTTATCAAGTCCTTTCTTAACCTTGTGACAGCATTCAGAGCATTGAAACTGCTGCTCAGGAACAGGGAGAAAGAGGAGATGGTCACTCGAGCCTGGGACAGAGGAACAGGAGGCAGTCACTCAACTGCTTGAGACTATGATACAGGGAAATCTGGAGGCTAGTGTGGCCCAGATTTCTGTTTCCCAGGAACAGGAGGAGGTGACTCATTACCCACCACTGTGAGACACTGGGAGAGAAAAGGAATTGGCTTGGTACTAAAAGAAATATCTGAATAAGTTGCATGAACGAGCCATTCAATCCTGCTCCAACATTCTTCAAAACCATGGATGATCTGATTGTAATTCCCTCATTCCATTTTACAGAGATTCCCCTCTCTGCAGCCTCTGCTCCATTTGTTGGTCATGTTGCAGATCCAGATGCTGTAACTAGAGTCACCATGTTTCATCCAGAGTTGGGTCACCAAAGCCTCCGGTCTTCCTTAATTTCCACAGCAGCTTAAAACACAGCCTCCAGGAAACCATCCCCAGCATTTCCACGAACGTACAAAAACTAGATTCTAGTGGGCGGCATGGTGGCACAGTGGTTAGCACTTCTGCCTCACAGCGCCAGAGACCCGGGGTCAATTCCCGCCTCAGGTGACTCTCTGTGTTGAGTTTGCACATTCTCCCCGTGTCTGCGTGGGTTTCCTCCGGGTGCTCCGGTTTCCTCCCACACTCCAAATATGTGCAGGTCAGGTGAATTGGCCATGCTAAATTGCCCGTCGTGTTAGGTAAGGGGTAGATGTAGGGGTATGGGTGGGTTGCGCTTCGGCGGGGCGGTGTGGACTTGTTGGGCCGAAGGGCCTATTTCCACATTGTAAGTAATCTAATCTAATCTAGAGTTAAGTCAAATGTAAGGCAAATGAGAAGCCTCGTCTGAATCACTAACAGTTGTGAGGATTCCTCATGTTACTGAGCACAGGTGTTCAATGAATAGGCACACAGCAAGTTACAAAGGTGTGCCTCGAAACTGTTAAAACCCAATTATCCAACATGGAGCACAGGGCAGGACACTGGGAAGTCAAAGAAAACGCAAGCATTGCTTTTTTGAACACTGTTTCTAAGCTTCTTAGTGTTGGAAGCTGATGCTCTTGAGTGAGCAACATTCAAGGACAGGAAAAGATATAGGACAGTGATTCACATTGAAACTGGACAATTAAAACTAGATGGCGGGGAAACAGTTCAAACACCAACAAATGGGAGGGATTTGGGAAATAAACAGAGGGAGAGAGACTCTGAGTCAGTGTTATGGAAGGATGTGTTTGTAGGTTTCAGAATGCTGTAATGAACACATTTCGATCATATCTAGCAACATAGGTTAGCATGTCCGGGAATGATGAATTAATACGATATTGGTGCAAGGTCAGACAGAGTCAGAGTCTCGGAGATGTACAGCACAGAATAAGACGCTACAGTCTAACTTGTCCATGCTGATGGGATATCCCAAATTAAACTAATCGCATTTGGCCAATGTCGATGTAAACCCTTCCTCTTCACGTACCCATCCAAATATCATTTAGACGTTCTAATTGTAAAAAATCCTCCACCACCTCCCCTGGCAGCTCATTCCACACATGCACCACCCTCTGTGGGAAAAAAAGTTGCTCCTTAGGTCATTTTTACATCTTTTCCCTCTCATTGGAAATCCATGCCTTCTAGTGTTGGGGGAAAAGACCTTTGCTATGCATACTTTACATGCTCCTCATGCAACAGGAATAACATAACCCAATCATCAAAGTTTGTGAGAACCCAATGTTCTCGCACTCTCCCTATAGCTCCAATCCTGGCAACATCCTTGTAAATCTTTTCTGACTCCCTTCAAGTTTCACAATTTATTTCCAAAAGGAAGGAGACCAGAATTGAATGCAGTACTCCAAAAGTGGCCAAAGTAATGTGCTGTACAGCAGCAACATGATCACCCAATTCATATAGTCATAGCCAATAAAGGCAAGCATACCAAATGCCTTCTTCACTATCCTACCGAACTGCGACTCTATTTTCAAGAAACTATGAACCTGCATTCCAAAGTCTCTCTGTTCAGCAACACTCCCCAGGACGTTAGCATGAAGTGTACATGTCCTACCCTGAATTGCATTTCCAAACTGCAGCACCTCCCATTTGTCTAGATTAAAAACCACCTGCCAATTGTCAGCCCATCTGCCCATCTGATCAAGATTCCATTATACTCTGAGGTAAACCTTCTTTGCTGTCCACTGCACCATCATTTTGGGTTTCATCTGTAAACTTAGCAACTATTGCTGCAATGATCACATCCAAATGATTTATGTGAAAAGTGAAAAGCAGTGGAGCCAGCACTAACCCTTGTAGCACACCAATGGTAACAACCCTCCTTTTCGAAAAACAGTCCTTCACCACCATCCTCTGTCTCCTGCCTTCGGGCTAATTCTGTATACATATAGCTAATTCTCCCTGTATTTCATATGAACTAAACTTGTCAACCAATCTACCAGGCAGGAAGTTGGCAAATGCCTTACTGAAGTCCATACCAACAATATACACCTCTGCCTCAATGAATCCTCATAGTCACTTCTTCAAACATACTCAGTCAATTTAGTGAGACACAACTTTCCATGCTTCGATCCATGTGGCCTATCACTTATCAGTCCTTGCTTTTCAAAATCCATGCAAATCTTGTGCCTCATAATCCTTAACAACAGGTTGCCCTCCACTGAAGTCTGGCTCACTAGCTTTTCCTTACCATCCTTCTTAAACGTTGTCAATAATCACACCAAGTTCACAAGCCTCCTATCTTCCGGTACCTCATCTGTGACAATTGACGATACAAATATCTCAGCAAGGGGCCCAGCAATCACTTCACTCGCTTCCCACAGTGTTCTCGGGTCCATCTGATCAGGTGCTGAAGATTTTCCCACATTTACGGTTTTACGAACTCCAGCATCAGCTTCTCTGTAATACAGGCACTTTTCAACATGTCACTGTTTATTTCCAAAGTTCTTTAGCTTGCATATCCTTGTGCACAGTGAATACTGACGCACGATGCTTATTTAGTATCGCCTCCACCTCCTGCGGTTTTGTATATCAGCAACCTTGCTGATCTTTAAGTGGCCGAAACTCTCCTGAGTTATTCTTTTGTCCTTCATATATGTGTAGAGTCCCTTTGGATTCTCCTTAACCCTATTTGCCAGAACTATCTCATGTCCCCTTTATGGCCTCTGGATTTCCCTCTTATGTATACTCCTACTGGCTTTAAACCTTTCTCGACAGTCACTTCAAATCTGGAATTAAGAGCCAATTGACGATGATGAATCCATTTTTGATTTTTGTAAAAACCCATCAAGTTCGCTGATGGCCTTGAAGGAAGCAAACTGCCTCCTTACCAGGCCTGGGTTACATGTGACTCCAGACCGACAACCATGTGTGTGACTCGTAACTGGATTAGTGGTGCTGGAAAAGCACAGCAGTTCAGGCAGCATCCGAGGAGCAGCAAAATCGACGTTTCGGGCAAAAAACCCTTCATCAGGAATAAAGGCAGAGAGCCTGTAGCGTGGAGAGATAAGCTAGAGGAGAGGGGAGGTGGGGAGAAAGTACCATAGAGTACAATAGGTGAGTGGGGGAGGGGATGAAGGTGATAGGTCGGGGGCGGGGGGAGGGTAGAGTGGATAGGTGGTAAAGAAGACAGGCAGGTAGGACAAGTCAGGACAAGTCATGGGGACAGTGCTGAGCTGGAAGTTTGGCACTAGGGTGAGGTGGGGGAAGGGGTAATGAGGAAACTGTTGAAGTCCACATTGATGCCCTGGGATTGAAGTGTTCCGAGGCGGAAGATGAGGCTTTCTTTCTCCAGGCGTCTGGTGGTGAGCGAGCGGCGGTGAAAGAGGCCCAGGACCTCCATGCCCTCGGCAGAGTGGGAGGGAGAGTTGAAATGTGACTCGTAACTGCTCGCTGGGCAATTAGTAATGGGTAATGAATGCAGGTCCAACCAGTGATACCCTCAAGCCGTGAATGAGGACTGAAAAAAAAACTTGACTCCTGCTCTCCCTACCTGACATATGCTTCCCTCTTATCCGTGACCAGACACTCAATTTCTACCGTCCTCCAGCATTCCTTACATCTATCAGCCTTACCTTTCACCCTAACAGGGACAGACTATCTCTGTGATTTTGACATCTCCTTTTTGAAGGCTTCCCTCTTCTCAGCTGGCCCCGTAACTGCGAATATCTGTTCCAATCCAGTTTGGAAGTTCTTGCTAATATCATCAAAATTGGCCTTTATCCAACTTATAGCGTTAACTTTAAGACCCAGTTCATCCTTTTCCATCTCTATTTTGAAACTAATAGAATTATGATTATGTGTCTCAAAGTGGTTCCCCACTGATAGCTCAGTCTCCTGCCCTGCCATATTTCCCAAGGGGAAGGTGACGTTGAGCTCCTTCTCTGTGATGGAGAGCATTGATCAAGAAGCTGCAGCGCTGTAACTGGGATTGGGGTCAACATTGTATTCGTCTCATTGGGCTGGATCGAATCATAAGTTATCTCAGCGCCATTTTCATTGAGTGTGACAGAGGGATTGTCTGCACAAGGTCGAGCTAATTTCCTAGTGCTACCTTATCGAACTCACCTCATTAACTACCTACCCCACCTCATGGTGTCCCTCTCATTCAATGCCAGCCCTATTCTCCCAACCATCATGGCTGGAGGCACTCACCATCGCACTGATGCCCCTGGGTATTCCGTGATCCCTGGCACTAATGCCATCTTTAAAACGCCAGTTGAGCTTTTTTGATGTCGGAGCTGGTTTGTACAGTTTACCCCGAGCATGGCAGATAAGGGGCAATTACACCACAGTTTGTCGACAGGGGCACTGAGGTCCTGGTAGATGGGCGAGTACAGATGGGGACCATTCTCTTCCAAGAAAGGGTCACACGATCATACCCACCGAGCATGGTCTGAGCTCCCCACTCAGGTCAGTGCAGTATTTGAGGTCTGAAGAAATGTCTAGCAATACAGGACAAGCATCAATAACCGTCTCCGTTAGGATACGGGTCACTGTATTCCCTCTGCTTCCTCACACTCACTGTATATCTGTTGCAGCAGCGACCCAGAACAACATTCATGCTCCACCACTCTCACTGCTGCTTGCAGTACCTTCTCTCTCTTTCTCTCTCCCCATTATTCGCCCCCACCACCCCCACACTAATAACATTGCATGGATACAACTGTGGACTGACTCCCTCCAGACACCTCACCATATCTCCCCCCACCTACACCAGCACTAACAGCAGAGGTACCCACTCGCACCCTCCCTCCCTCCGTCCCTCCCTTTCTCCCATTCCAGAAGAAACAGCCTGGAATAGGACAGTAAGAGTCAAGCCGAGTGGTGGAGTGCCCGATATCCGTTCCCTCACGTCCACCCTCCCCCTGCCATGTTCGGGGGCACCTGGTACAAGCTGGAAAGGACTGGGACACCTCGTGTGGAGATTCTGAAACATCCACGTCCCAACGACCGAGTAAGGAGCAATGTTCAGTGAAGGGCAATTCTCACTTTAAACCCACTGGCAGCTCCGTTTCCCCCCTGGCACAACTTAGAAGCCGTGACCCTGATGCCATCTCCCTTTCGTGTCGAGCTGGCACAAATGGAATCCCCACGGTCTCGGTGGGCAGGAGGGTGGGCTCACAACACATCGTCACCACCACCTCCCAGGAAGGGAGCACGGAGAGTCCCTCCTACACCTCCTCCTGTAAACAGCTCAGATACTGAAACGAATCTGTGAGATTTACTGCTCTCCCCACTTGTCCTGACATCTTCAGTAACCTGTTCTCAAATACATCCTGGCCCTTTGCTGCTGCACCTCCTTTATAACGGTACAACCTGTTTTGTATTGTCTTTCAATGTCCTTCCTACTAAAGAGCATCACCTCACACTGTGCTGCATTGATCCTCATCTGTCATACACCTGAACAGTACATCAACATATAACTTTCTTGTTGGAATTCCACACCGTCCTCAACAAACTTTACAATTCTTTCAGGTTTGGTATCTGCAAATATTGAAATTGTCCTACAGTCACACTCCACTCAAAATACAGACACACACCAAACAGAGCGAGTGAAATATTGACACACTCTCGAGGTCTACATTACTGTCAATGTATAGAGAGTGCTTCTGTGTGTCTGTATTCGTGTGTGTATCTGTGTGGGGTGGGTCTGGCAGTCTCTGTGGTGTTTAAAGTGATGTAATATCCCCCAATATGAATTCTGAGTAAGGATCACTCGATCCAAAACGTCAACTTTCATTTTTGTCCAAAGATGCTTCCAGAGCTGCTGAGATGTATCTTGTTTTCAATCTCTGTTGCACCCCCACCCCGATCCCCCACCCCCCACCCCACTGTAATCGTGGTGCTAAAGTGTGTAAACGATCAGGGATTCAGTCTGGGAGGGAGATAGGGAGGGCAGCAGCTCGCAGCAAAATCCAACCTGAATTTTGATTGCACCAAACACACACACGTGCATACACACACGCGCACACACTCACGCACATGCACACACTCGGTTGGTTTGGAGAGGATTGTCATTGTACTTGGGCCCGCAGAGTGGACCATGTTCGTGTGGAGAAATGTCTGCGCTCCTTCTGCAATGTGGAAATGATTTGTCACTGGGTAGTGTTTCCAACACACAGTTTACACATTAAAGCATATTTCAATTGCAATTATATCCAAGCAGTTCCGAGTGACCCACTTTCCAAGGCGATGAGATTAATTTTAATACACTTCCTGTAACTTGGAATTTTTAATGTTTTACTCTTACAAGTAATCTTACCTTTGAGAATGGATTGAAAATACCTAAACCAGACCAGCAGAGTGTGGGCTTGTATCACTTTTAGAAAAGAGGGAAATGGAGAGGAAGGGAGAGTGGTTTTGACCCAGTTTCAGTGATTCACACCAAAAACAAGAAGAGTTCCCATTGCATAGAGATGCAGAGACAGAGATCCACACACTAATGCAGGAACACATGAAACAAGCACAGAGAGATAGACATGCAAACAGAGGTTAACAGAGACATATATAGACACACAGGAATAGAGAAACACGAACAGAAATATGTAGGCACATACTGGGACATGCAAACACACACAGACTCATCGAGTTATACAGGGTATTTGCAAACAGGCCTTTTGGCCCATACAGTCCATGCTGACCATAATCCCAAACTAAACCAGTCCCACGTGCCTACGCTTGGCCCAGATTTGTCCAAATGTTCTCTTGCTCTTGTACATAACCAAATGCGTTTTAAATGTTATAACTTCACCCACAATCCATCACTTCCTCAGAAAGTACATTCCCTACACGAACTACATGCGGTGTAAAAATGAATCACCTCACAGGTCCTGATCAGGTGGACCCAATACATTTGTAGGAAGCTAAGGCAGTGATTGCTGGGTCCCTTGCTGAGATGTTGTCATCATCAATAGCCACAGGTGAGATGCTGGAAGTCATGAGTTTGACTAAAGTTTTGCTATTAAACAAAATGGAAAGAAAAAGCCAAGAACTATAGATTGGGGAACCTGACATCAGTGATGGGCATGGTGTTGGAGGGAATAATGAGCTACAGGATTAAAATGCATTTGCAAAGGCAAGGACTGATTAGGGATAGGCCAAAGTGAGGACTGCAGATGCTGGAGATCAGAGTCTAGATGAGAGTGGTACTGGAAAAGCACAGCAGGTCAGGCAGCATCTGACCAACAGGAAAAGCGACGATCTGGACAAAAGCCCTTTATATGCATCGTGAAATGGGGGTGTGCGTGGATAATCATGTCACACTAATTTGGTTTTGTTTTTGTTGAGAAGTAACGGGCAGGATTGATTATGGCAGAATGCTGGATGTGATCGATATGGACTTCAGTTAGGCATTCGACATAGCTCCCCATGGAGACTGGTTAGCAAGATTAGATCACATGGAATACAGGGAGAATTACCCAGTTGGATACAGAACCGGCTCAAGGGTAGAGGACAGAGGGTTGTGGTGGAGGGTTGTTTTGCAGACTTGAGGCCTGTGACCTTTGGAGTGCCACAGGGATTGGTGCTGGTTCCGCTACTTTTCGTCACTGATATAAATGATTTCGATATGAACATAGGACAGTTAGTACGTTTGCACATGACACCAAACTTGGAGGTGTAGTGGCCAGCAAAGAAAGTGACTTCAGATTACCACGGGATCTTAATCAGATGGACCAATGGGCCGAGGAGTGGCAGACAGAGTTTAATTTAGATAAATGTGAGATGCTGCATCTTGGAAAGGCATATCAGGGCAGGACTTATACTATTACTGGTAAAATCCTGGGGGGTGTTGCTGAACAAAATGATCTCAGAGTACAGATTTATACTTCCTTGAAAGTGGATTTGCAGGTAGATAGGGCAGTGAAGAAAGTATTTGATATGTTATTGGTCAAGTGCATTGTGTATATGCGTTAGGAGACTGGACTGCGACTATACAGCACATTGGTTCGGGCCACTTTTGGATTACTGTATGCAATTCTGGTCTCCCTGCTCTGTAGGAAGTATGTTGTCAAACTCGAAAGGGTTCAAGAAGGGTTTACACTGCCATGATTGTCGGGTTTGAGTTACAGGGAGAGGCTGAATAGGCTGAGCCTGTTTTCCCTGGAGAATCAGAGGAGGCGGGTTGATGTTCGAGGTTAGTAAAATCATGGGTACAACGGATAGATTGAATAGCCTGGGTAGTGCAGTCAAAAACTAGATGGCAAAGGTTTAAGGTTGATGGGAACGACAAAAAAGGGCTCTAATGGACAATATCTTCATGTAGAGGATGTTTCGTGTGTAATGAGCCTCCAGAGGAAGGTGTTGAGGCTGGCACAATTACAACATTTAACAGGCATCTGGATGGACAGATGAATGGGAAGGGTTTAGATGGAAATTGCCCAAATGCCGGCAAATGGGAGGAGAATAATTTTGGCTGTCTGCTTGCCATGGACACGTTGGATCAAAGGGTCTGTTTCCATGCTATACAGCTCTATGACGCCATGTCTTTTAACACACTTCCTCCTCTTATCTTAAAACAATCCCCCACTCCAGGGAAAAGACACCTACCATTCAACATTACTGATACCTCTTATGATATTCTAAACCTCTAAATGGTTAATTCTCAGCCTCCTATGCTCCAGTAGAAAATGTCCAGTCTGTTGAGCCTGTCCTTATATGCAAACACTCCATTTCCAGCAACATCCTGATAAAATTCTTCTGAACTCTCCCGAACTTGATAATATTCTCGATATAACAGGGCGACCAGATCTGCATAAAGTCCTATCGGACATGCCTCATGAATGTCCTGTGCAACCTGAAAATACCGTCCCAACACCTGTACTCAAAGGACAGTCCACTGCTATTCGTCATTTATGTAAATGATTCGGATGAGACCATAGGAGATATACCTAGTAAATTTGCAGATGGCATCAAAATTGGAAGTGTAATGAAAAGTTAAGAACGTTACCACAGAGTAAAATGGAATCTTGTTCAGATAGGCCAATGGACCGAGGAGTGGCAGATGGAGATATATTTAGATTAATGCGAGGTGCTAAACCTTGAAAAAGCAAATCAGAGCATGACTTATATATGATAAAGTCCTGGACAACGTTGCTGAACAAAGAGACCTTGGAGTACAGGGTCATATTTCCTTGAATGTAGAGTTGCAGTTAGATAGGATAGTGAAGTAGGTGTTTAATATGCATTCCTTTATTGTTGAAATCACTGAGTGAAAGAGTTGGGAGGTCATGTTGCGGCTGTGCAGGACATTGGTTAGGCCACTTTTGCAATATTGCGTACAATTCTAGTCTCATTCCTATCGGAAAGATGTTGTGAAACCTGGAAAGTTTCAGAAAAAATTGACAAAGATGTTGCCAGGGCTGGAGGGTTTGAGCTGTAGGGAGAGCTGGAATAGGCTGGGGCTGTTTTCTCTGAATCATTAGGGGTTGAAAGGTGAATTATAGAGGTTTATGAAATCATGAGAGGCATGCATAGGCTAAATAGACAATGTTTTTTCCCCAGGGTAAGCGAGTCCACAATTAGAGGGCATAGGTTTAAGATGAGAGGGGAAAGATTTTAAAGGGACCACAGTAGCAATTTTTATGCTTAGAGGGTGGTATGCGTATGGAAATGGTTTCCAGAGGCTGGTTAAGGTAAAGTATTTAAAAAGAAACTTCTGGATGAGTATATAAATAGGAAGGGTTCAGACGGATATGGGCAGGGGTTGGCAAAATTGACAAGATGAGGTTAGGGTATCTGGTCGACATGGACAAGTTGTACCAGAGGATCCGTTTCCGTTCAGTGTATCTCTATGACTATGTCTATACAATGAAGAACATCAAGTGAAACACCTTCATAACCATCCTGTCTACATATGAAGCAAACTTCAAAGAATTATGCCTGAAACCCCAGGTTGATCTGTTCTACAACACTACCAATGGCTCAACATTTAATTGTATATGTGTTTTTTTTTGTTTGTTTTACCAAAGTACAATACCTCGCATTTATCAACATTAAACTCCATCTGCAATTCTTTAGCCCAGTGAGTGATAATACTGGGGAAGAAAGGCTGGAAAGTAATCAGTTACCTTGTATCATTTACTGGTTTTAGGAAGAGGGCAGTCACACGTTAGAGCTGGGAAACAGTGATCGGTGTTTCAGGCCAGAAAGTAAGCTCTGTTTTTGTCTCTGGTGTTCAGTGTTGATATTTATTCGAGATCCTTCATAGTGCAGTGTGTGGCTGGAGGATGTCATTCCATCATATTGCAGAGTACAGATAATATCCATCTAATCTGGAAATAATAGAAAAGTATTTAAAGATGTTCATAGTTTATCTCGAAGGCAGAGCTCATAAACTCGACATCCTACAGTTGAGGCAAGTACCTTGCATTTTCTAAGAACGTTATTATTTTAACTGGGTAATTCAGTCGAGTGAACCAGATTTCAAAGAATCCATACCGATCTGGAAGCTGGCATTTAAAGTTAAAAATTTGGGCATGGTTTAGATTTTGTGCAGTCGGTAGTATCCCTGCCTCTGAGGCAGAGCTCTGGATTCTATTCCAATTCCTGAACTTCCCTGGAAGTGTTCCTAGCTCGAGACCAGATTGTCTGGATTCAGGTACAGCGTGTCAGAACAGGCTGATGAACGAACACACAGGAGAATAATGCTGCAACTTTTGGGGCTATTGTGGAGTGGTGGTAGTGTCCCTACCTCTGGCCCCTATAGGGCCAACTGGAGGCCAACTCATTCAACTAGAGGTGTTTAATAATATGTCTGAACGCATTGAGTAAAATGATTTTAAAATTGTCGTTTGATCGAGATGGAAGAGGTGTCAGTATTGAATTTCAGAATTTAAGCCCCGGATGCCTGAAAGCACAGACCTTGGGTGGGAGACATATTTGCACCTTCTAGAGGTTTATAAATTTATGAAGTGCATGGATAGGGGGTGAATAGTCAAGATCTTTTCCCCATGCTTGGAAGTCCACAATTAGAAGGCATAGATTTAATGTGAGAGGGGAATGATTTTAAAGTGACGTCGGGGCAACGTTATCACTCAGAATGTGGAGCGTGTACATAATGAACTGCCAGAAGAAGTAATGGAGGTAGGTATAATTACAATATTTATAAGGAACCCAGATGGATATATTGATAGGAAGGATTTAGAATGATATGTTCCAATTGCTGGCAAATAGATTAGATTCCCTACAGTGTAGCACAAGTCCACACAAACTCTCAGAAGAGTTACCCATCCAGAACCATCTCACCACATTTACCCCGACTAATTCACCTGACATTCTGTGCAACTTAGCATGGCCAATGGACATAAGCTGCGCAACTTTGGACTATGGGAAGAAACCCACGCAGACACAGCGAGAAGGTGAAAACTCCACACAGTCAGTCAGCTGTGCCAGCATCAAACTCAGGTCCCTGGTACTGTGAAGCAGTAGTGCTAACCACTGAGCCACTGCACCACCCCAAGTAGGGCACGATTACTTTCAGTAATCAGGTTGGCATGGACGAGTTGGTCAAAAGTGTTTGCTTCGGTGCTGTACAACTCTTCAGATTCATCAAGCCATTTGATCAAGGTCCCTGTGTAATCTTCATTGTCCACTACATAGCCAAACTTAGTTTCATCCACAATCTTTCTAACCACGCCTTCTATAATTCTCATCTGAATCATTTGTCTAAATGTCAAAACAAAAATGGATTGAGCAGAAGTCCCTGTGGAACAGCACTGTGCACAGTGTCACAAACCTGGTCCGTTTTCTTTAAAAGCTTCCTTTTCTCAAAGATACTGTGTCCTTGAATTTTTTTTCAGAGGCGTCGTAAATAGTTCTCGGCTCCAAGGTGATTGGTTTGGTACAGAGATTGAACGGTTTTGTGATTAAAGGTATAATGAAAGGGGAGTGGTCAGCTCTCGAGGTGAGCAGTTCAGTCCAGAACCAGTTTGCAGTTTAGCTCTTGTAGGGGGTAGTGTAATTTTTAAACGGTTAGCTGCCTTTTAGTCTTTTCTACCTCATAGTAAACACAAGCAGGCACTCAACTGTTGCCGGACCTCCCCCACGTTTATATGAATGAAACAGTTGTAACAGCTTTCCTCGATAGTTGAGAGGCCGCCCTTAACCACAGTTATACAACATCATCCATATAAGGGAAGAACGGGAAGCTCAAACACTGATTGGCCAAGTGAATGATAAAAGAATCCCAGGCACCAGAACCCAAATAAGGAAAACAGTGGGGAATCCGAGCACTCGTTGGTCAAGGCAGCAGTAGTAAACCCAGCCCACATATACATGTATATAATGTGTGGAGATTACTATGCTTGTGTGTGTGTACCTTTGGGAACAGCACCCGACTTTGCAAAGTTGAATGAAAAGTTTTGGACTGACTCCTCCGTGTCTTTGTTCCTGGGAAGGGAAATAAAAAGTGCCGTAGATGGGGCTGGACAGCCACTTATCTCGCACAATTGGGGGCTCGTCCGGGATGAAATAATTATTGCCGGGGGGGGGCAGTCTCTTCGGCTCACGGATCAAGCCTGATTACGACAAAGACGCGTCTAGTATATATTTATACTTCTCACTGATCGGCTTGGTCCGTTGGCCGTCGGCCAAGAGACGATGTGACCCGGCTCATTTAAAAATAATTTTGAATCCTGGAAAAGGAACACACGGACGAGTGCTGGGACGACCGGTTAGTGACTATACACGGGGGTACACACATTTAAAAAGGCCAGACAACTCCGTGCACGGATCAAGGTAAGAGATTCTTTTGTTCTTCCTTGTTGGCCGCGTGGTTTTGACGGTCATCTGTGAAAACGCTTTGGGCGTTTAAGACCAGGACTGAAGATAAACCACGGGAAATTGTGGTTTTGACGGTCATCTGTGAAAACGCTTTGAGCGTTTAAGACCAGGACTGAAGATAAACCACGGGAAATTGTGGTTTTGACGGTCATCTGTGAAAACGCTTTGGGCGTTTAAGACCAGGACCGAAGATAAACCATGGGAAATCAGACTTCTAGATTTACTAAGGAAAAGTCAGGGAAGACTGCAAATGGGAAAGAAATACCCCCCGATAGTCCATTAGGTCGGAAGTTAAGTCTATGGACGGACAGTAGTAGAACGAAGGACTTAAAGAAAGAGACCATGATAAAATATTGTTGTTTTATATGGACCAAAGAACCTATCCGCGCCCCCTCGGTAGTTTGGCCCGAGTATGGGTCTGATGAAGACTGGGTGTGTCAAATCCTAAATGTATATGTTAACAGAAAACAACCGTTTGACCCAGAGGAAGCAAATATGCCGCCGCCTGGTTGGCGGGAGACGGCGAGAGTCCCACGCGTCTCTCTCCTCAGATTCCCCAAACAGACCCGAGGAAGCCCCAGAAGTCTTGGGACATCCTCACCGACGGTTTGCCACCGTCTTCCCCGCCCCCGTATATACCACCCGCGCACGACCAGGCGTCCAGCGCGGACCTCCCTCCTGCGATGGATAATTCCGAGTCCCAGCAGGCTACGACCAGTGAGGAAGGGACTGCTGGGGGGGGGTACAGGAGGGGGCACAGAACTCACCCCAGGCACTAGGAAATCAGTCCGACTCGAGATGCGGAGAGGTTGAGAAGAGGGATTGAGAGCTGGGAGGAGTGACAATATTGAACAGCTGAACCCCTTATGAGAGGTGCTGTTTGGGAACGAACGGACCGGGTTCGTAGTACAACCTTTAAATTATGGGGATATCCGGCAACTCCGTAATGAACGACCCCGTCTACTGGACGACCCCGTCAGTGTGGGAATACAACTGGACCAATTTCTGGGGCCCAGTATATACACATGGGCTGAACTGCAGGCCATGATGAGAATACTATTTAATTACGATGAAATTGTTATGATCCGGAATCGTGCAATGGCCATTTGGGATAGGGAGCATCAGGACGGCCCTCAGCGTGGAGAGCAGAAGTACCCCTTAGAGGACCCCCGGTGGGATCATAACGACGCGGGGGGAAGGGCCAATATGACAGACCTCAGAAGCCTTATAATCAGGGGAATCCAAACCTGCGTGCCCAAACAGCGGAATTTAGCAAAAGCATTTGAAGTTGGACAGAAAAAGGATGAATCCCCGAGTGAGTTTTTAGACCGTTTGCGGGAGTCCATGCGAAAGTATTCAGGTTTAGACCCCGATGGGGAAATAGGCAAGAGCATGCTTAAGGTGCACTTTGTGACGAAGTCATGGCCTGACATTCAGAAGAAATTACAGAAAGTGGAGGATTGGGCTGAAAAGGATGTTGCAGAATTATTACGGGAAGCACAGAAGGTGTACGTTCAGAGGGATGTAATAAGGAGAAAAAGTTAATTGAAATCCTAAAAGGAAAATTGATGGCTGCACCTGTTTTAAGCTTGCCGGATTTTAGTAAGACATTTCGCCTCTTTGTGAACTCCAGAAAGGGAACCGCTCTTGGAGTATTAACCCAGGACTGGGGGGGTAAAAGGAAGCCCGTGGCTTTCCTGTCAAAAATTCTGGATCCAGTCTCCCGAGGGTGGCCGGAGTGTGTCCAAGCGGTGGCAGCCACGGCAAAGCTGGTAGAGGAAAGCAGGAAGTTGACTTTTGGGGCCCCCTTGACAGTCACTACTCCCCACCAGGTTAGAACTATTCTGGATCAGAATGCCGGGAGGTGGCTGACTGACTCGAGAATTCTGAAATATGAAGCCATATTGTTAGACCGAGAAGACCTCCGAATAGAAGTCGGGGGCTGCCAGAACCCGGCGGACTTTCTTTGGAAAGGGGAAGGGGAGGAGGAACTGGAACACTGCTGTTCAGACATAATAGAGTACCAGAGTAAAGTGAGGGAAGATCTGAGGGATACCCCCTTACATGCAGGTAGGCGGTGGTACATTGATGGGTCCTCTCGAGTGATAGATGGGAAAAGACACAACGGTTATGCAGTCATTAGTGAGACTGGTTGGGAATTAGTGGAAAGTGGACGGCTACCGAATGCCTGGTCCGCACAAACGTGCGAATTGTACGCCTTGCACCGAGCTCTGAGGAATTTAAAGGGAATAGCCGGGACAATTTACACTGACTCTATGTATGCCTTTGGGGTAGTACACACCTTTGGGAAGATCTGGAAAGAAAGGGGAATGATAAATAGTAGAGGAAAGGAGTTGGTCCACGAGGAACTAGTAGCCATGATCTTGGAGGATTTGTTGCTGCCACAAGAGATTGCTGTAGTACATGTGAAAGGACACCAGAAAGACGATAAAATAGAAACCCTGGGGAATCAATTGGCAGATGAACAGGCAAAATTGGCTGGGATGGGGAAGGAAGTAATAAACTGCCTGGTAAGGATTCCACAGATATCCGAAATTACCGAAGTGCCCACGTTTACTGACAAAGAAGAAACTCTTCTCGCGTCTCTGGGGGGTACAAAGGATAGGGAAGGCAAGTGGACCTTACCCGATGGCCGCCAGCTACTAAATCGACCGTTGACGCGGGACATTATTGCCCG
Source organism: Chiloscyllium punctatum (assembly GCF_047496795.1). Taxonomy (NCBI): domain Eukaryota; kingdom Metazoa; phylum Chordata; class Chondrichthyes; order Orectolobiformes; family Hemiscylliidae; genus Chiloscyllium; species Chiloscyllium punctatum. The sequence goes on from NW_027309818.1 coordinate 137,020, forward strand.
TTTACACCAAGGGGGTCACTGGGGCACCCAGGCACTGTGTGATGCCTTCCTGCGCCGATATGCTCACCCTGGTCTGTACACGGTAGCCAAGCAGGTCACAGGAGATTGCATAACATGTCAAAAGATAAACAAAAGGGGGCTGCGGCAGCATGCAAGACAAGGGGGTAGGAGTCCGGCCTATAGGCCGTTTGAGTATATCCAGGTAGATTACACTGAGCTCCCCCCCATAGGTCGCCTGAAGTATCTATTAGTAGTGGTAGATCACCTGACAGGATGGGTGGAAGCTTTCCCCACTACCACGGCAACGGCAACTCAGGTTAGCAAGATTCTATTCGAGCAAATCATCCCACGATTTGGGCTACCCCGCGCTATTGACTCTGACCAGGGGATCCACTTCACCTCGACCGTCCTCCAGAATGTAGTGCAAGCAATGGGGATTGACTGGGATTTGCACACCCCCGGGCATCCCCCCTCCTCGGGCAAGGTCGAAAGAATGAACCAGACCATCAAAAAGCAGCTAACCAAGCTCACTAGTGAAATCGGCCTGCCTTGGACCAAATGCCTACCCCTTGCCCTGTTGCAAATTCGCACCCAGCCAAGGCGGGATTTGGGCGTCTCCCCTTTCGAAATGTTATTTGGCCTCCCGTTCCATGGGCCGAAGGGGGAACCTCCTGTATTTGAGTCTCGGGATATGTTTGTGCAAAAATATGTGGTGGCTCTGGGGTCTGCTCTATCTCGTTTACGCCAACAGGGACTTTTGGCACAGACGCCGCCCCTCGAGTTTGCGGTGCACACCGTCAAGCCGGGTCAGTGGGTCCTGATTAAAAGCTGGAAGCAGCGTACCCTCGAACCAACTTGGGACGGTCCCTTCCTGGTACTTTTGACGACCGAAACGGCTGTCCGTACGGCCGAAAAGGGCTGGACACATTACACTCGAGTCAAGGGACCAGTGCCACAACCGACGGAGGACGAACGAACCTCTCTGACAAAGGCATCTAAGGAACAGAGACCCTGAGAACGAACTAATCGGACTTTGGCGAGTCTAAAGGAACTGTGCCCTCGGGCTACGGGTGTCGCGACAAAATGCGGTCAATCGTATTGTTAACTTGCTATGCCATTGTCCTTGGGCTGGGTCATAGTGTGCGTGTTACCCAATTTGGCCTCTGGTTAAAACAAGCAGAGGACCGTCAGTGGTTCACCATCTCCGTGCTTGCCAACCAATCAACACAGACACTTAGCTTAGACCTATGTGAGTTGGTGCCCTGTAGGACTAAAAGTCAACTGAATCAAACTAAGCAGAATCTAGAGAGAGAAAGGGGATTCCAGGGTCAGACGTTAGTATTACAATTGTATGGTAGGGAAGGCCTAAATAGGCCTCCAGCCCCCGGGGTCCAGGCTATGGTGTCAGTTGTCCGTGATCCCATCACCCCTGGACGAGATTGTGGGCAGAATCAGTGCAATCCGCTTTATCTGACCATAAAGAACTTGGAAAAGAACGAGGCGAGACTTAATAGAACAATACTGGGTATTAGAGTTGGGGGCCAGGCAGGATGGGGGGGGAATGCAGCTGTGCTGCACGTATATCACGGTCATTGAAGCTGAGTCTGGGGGCTCATCCACCACTGATAAGCAGGAAAAGATTAGAATAATTGAGACAACGGATTTGGAAAAGACCTTTGAAATAGAAACGGTATACGGGGAGGCGAATGCCTGGATGGAATGGGTCAAATATACTGTGAGGAGCATGAAAAAGAGTGATTGCTACGCATGCACGAGTGCCCGCCCTAACCCTCAGGTGGTCCCATTCCCGCTGGGATGGGAGAAACACCCACGAGCCATGGACTGCATGATAAGGCTGTACCAGGACCGAGAGGCCTGGAACGACCCCACTTGTCGACCCTTGAGTTTGAAGTTTCCCCCCGTCAGGTCTGAGGGGGCGCCCCGCCCGCCATCATTCTCAGGGGTAACGGGTACGCACCAGGCCTGCGTCTCTCGGACGGGACTACAGTGGGACGACGATGTGGGGACATTTGACAAGTGCAGCGGATCAATTCGGCTGGTCAATGAAACTGCCGGGGTCGGGAATTACTCCCACATTCATGTACCGAGGGCAGACCTCTGGTGGTACTGTGGTGGGAGGGTTCTGAGACCGACCCTGCCCCAAAAATGGACGGGCACTTGTGCGATCGTTCAATTGGCCATCCCATTCACCCTGGCATTCGAAAAACAAGAGCGACCCCGTTCTAGTGGAAGAACTGAGAGAGCTTTGGAGACCTCTTTCGATGATAACATATATTTAGATGCCATAGGGGTCCCCAGGGGTGTTCCTGACGAATACAAGGCTAGGAACCAGATAGCGGCGGGTTTTGAGTCGTCACTGTTCTGGTGGGTGGCCATCAATAAGAACGTGGATTGGATTAATTATATTTACTACAATCAGCAGAGGTTCATTAATTATACCCGGGATGCAGTGAAAGGAATAGCAGAACAACTGGACGCCACTAGTAGGATGGCGTGGGAAAATAGGTTGGCCTTAGACATGATGTTGGCAGAGAAGGGGGGTGTTTGTGTCATGATAGGCACTCAGTGCTGCACTTTCATCCCCAACAACACAGCCCCTGATGGGTCCATCACCCACGCCCTGGATGGACTCACCACATTGGCGGACGAACTGGCCGAAAACTCGGGCATCGACTCTGGCCTCACGGACTGGTTGGAAGCTTGGTTCGGTAAGTGGACGGGGGTGGTCGTTCCCTTTCTTGTCTCATGTATAGTGGTGGCAGGAGTACTCACTGCCCTTGGGTGTTGCGTTATTCCCTGTGTCCGTGGATTAACTCAACGACTGATCGAAACCGCCCTTACTAAGAAGGATGTTCCCTATGGGCAGATTGAACGAATAAATCTCGAGATGGAACAACGTGAATCCCTCTTGGGCGGGGGTAGTATTAGAGAAGGGCAGTTTGATGAACAAGCTCGGGAGTTATTAAATGCCCTGGAGAAGAAACTTACGGTTGAAAAATTACAGGCCGTAAGAAAAGACACGGGGGATTTGTAGGGGGTAGTGTAATTTTTAAACGGTTAGCTGCCTTTTAGTCTTTTCTACCTCATAGTAAACACAAGCAGGCACTCAACTGTTGCCGGACCTCCCCCACGTTTATATGAATGAAACAGTTGTAACAGCTTTCCTCGATAGTTGAGAGGCCGCCCTTAACCACAGTTGTACAACATCATCCATATAAGGGAAGAACGGGAAGCTCAAACACTGATTGGCCAAGTGAATGATAAAAGAATCCCAGGCACCAGAACCCAAATAAGGAAAACAGTGGGGAATCCGAGCACTCGTTGGTCAAGGGAGCAGTAGTAAACCCAGCCCACATATACATGTATATAATGTGTGGAGATTACTATGCTTGTGTGTGTGTACCTTTGGGAACAGCACCCGACTTTGCAAAGTTGAATGAAAAGTTTTGGACTGACTCCTCCGTGTCTTTGTTCCTGGGAAGGGAAATAAAAAGTGCCGTAGATGGGGCTGGACAGCCACTTATCTCGCACACTCTGTGGACAGGCTCTCCCCACCTCTCTCTCTCTCCTTCTGCCCTTCTAACTTTAACGTGCAATCATTTGTTCCATTTCTACTGTTTTTAAGGGGGGTTTGCTTATTGGAATGGTTGTGTACTTTCAGAACAGCTAATTAAGTCTAGTTTGAATAGATTGAGTTCTGTAGGGGTTCTTTATTCTGTTCTTTTTGTTTCATTGTGTAGTTTTGTGAATATTTTTTGTCTATGTTAAAACCTGATAATTTTCACTGTGCACTTTCTGAAACAAATTACAAAGTTGGAGTCTGCGCTGCCTGCTCAAGAATATTTTGAGTGGTCTGGCCGAGTCCATAACAACAGGCCTCCAATCCGAAAAACAACCGTCCTCGATAATGCTGACTCCTGCTATTAGGACACACACACACATACACAGACACGTACACGACACACATACACATACACACGCACCCAGACATACACACACAGACACACATTCCTGAAGAAGGGCTTATGCCTGAAACGTCAATTCTCCTGTCCCTTGGATGCTGCCTGACCTGCTGCACTTTTCCAGCAACACATTTTCAGCTCTGATCTCCAGCATCTGCAGTCCTCACTTTCTCCTCGAAGACACACACACGCACAGACGCACATACACAGATACACACACACAAAGACACGCACACAGAGACACACAGACACATGCACATGCACAGACACACACACCCACAGACAACACATGCACACAGACACCCACGGATGCACAAAGACACACACACACACACACACACACACACACACAGACACACACACACACACACACACACACAGACACACACACACACACACACACACACACACACAGATACACACGTGCATGCGTGTGCCACACACACACACATCTTAGAGTCTTTAGGATAAAACTCGATAAGTTATGATTAAAGATGGGCTCAAGGCTTGTTGTGAGAGGGTAGTAGAACGAGCTTGAAAAACATGTCATCCATGATCAATAGTTCAGTTGACTGGATGAGCCAAATGACCTTTTTACTGCTCTAATTTTGTACGCACTATGGTACGTGCATTCGTCTTTGTTAGTGTGTGTATTTGCGGGTGCATGTGTGTCTGTGTATCCGTGTTTTTGTGTTTCTGTGTTTTTGTGAGGTTGAGTGTGTCTGCGTGTGCACGTCTGTGTGTGTCTTTGAGTTTGTCTAAGTGTGTCTGTGTATGTATCTGTATGTGTCTGCACATGTTTGTGCTCCTCATTACTTTTAGTAATGGAAATATCAATGTACATTTTTGTAATTTCTACACTGTTTGTCATTCATCTTTACATCATAGCTTGAGGAACTTTGTTTTAGTCATGAATTTGTTATTTTCACAGAGAAGGAAATCTACATGACTTCTTCCTAGGATGATCATGACCCAATGTGAGACCGATATTTTAAGCCATTCTTCAAACTGGTAACACCGATAATTTGCTGTGACCAATAGAGGAGTAGCAGTAGAAAACAGTTACTCAACAACCCAGGGAACTCTGGACCGGTGAGCCTGACATCAGTGGTCGGTGAGTTGTAGGACGGGATTCTGAGGGATAGCCAATTGCATGCATGTTCAAAGGCAAGGCTTGATTGGAGATAGTCACCATGGCTTTTTGTGTGAGAAATCGTGTCACACTAATTTGACTGAGTATGTTAAAGAGGTGACAAAACAGATTGATGAAGGCAGTGTTGTAGATGCTTTCCATATAGACTGGAGCAAGTTCTTCGACAAGATTCTGCATATGAGGCAAGTTAGTAAGGTTAGGTCACATGGGAACCAGCGCACCCAAGACAATTGAATAAAAAAATAGATTGAAGGAAGGCGACAGAGGTTGGTAGAGGATTGCTTTTCAGACTGGAGGCTTGTGAACAGTAGTGTGCCAGAAGGATCAATGCTGAGCCCACTGCTTTTCGTTATTTATATAAATGATGTGGATGTGACCATAGGTGGTAACGGTAGTAAGTTTGAAGATTACACCAACATTTTTGGTGTTGTGGGTAATGAAGAAAATTATCTCAGAGTGCAATGAGACCTCGATCAGACGGGCCCATGGGCTGACGAATGGCAGATGGTGTTTAATTCAGATAAATGTGAAGTGCTGCATTTTGGGAAGCAAATCGGGGTACTTAATGGAAATTTATTGGAGGATGTTGCTGAGCAACGAGACGGAGAGATGTAGTGCAACACTCCTTCAAAGTGAATAGTATAGTGAACAAGGTGTTTGGCATGTTTGCCTCCATTTGTCAGAGCATTGAGTTTCGGAGTTGGGATGTCATGTTACAGCTGTACAGGATGACAGTGAGGCTACATTTTGGAATACTGTGTGCAGTTCTGGTCTCCCTGCTGTACGAAGGTTGCTGTGAAACTTGAAAGGGTTCAGAAAAGATTTCTAAGGATGTTGCCAGGTTTGGAGAGTTTGAGCTATAAGCAGAGGCTGAATAGGCAAAAGTGGTTTTCCCTGCAGAATCACGGACTTAAGGCTGACCTTGCAGAGGTTTATAAAATGATAAGGGGCATAGATTTTGTTAATAGACAGGGTCTATTTCCCAGAAGAGGAGATGCCAAAAATAGAGGGTATAGGTTTAAGGTGCAAGGGGAAATATTTTAGATGGAACTTCAAGGCAATGATTTCATACAGAGGGAGGTGTGCATATGGGATTATCTGCCAGAGGAAGTGGTGGAGTCTGGCATCTTGATGGGTATCTGAATAAGGAGGTATAGAGGAATATGAGCCAAATGCTGGCAAAACAGACTCGATCAGATTGGGATGTCTGGTCAGCACGGACAAATTTGCATGCTACATGACTCTTATAAGAGGGATAAGGTGACATTCTAAACAGGCATTTCATGTGGGAATTCTCTTCCCCACAAGTTTGAGATGCTTCTTTGTTGACATTGATTCAAAGCTGAGTGAGTTAAATATTTGGCAGAGAAGTGAGTCATGGATAACGGGATACAGTCAGGGAAGTGGGGTTGTGACCATAACCTGATCAGCCACAATCTTAGTGCCTGTTGGAGAAGGCTCAAAGTGTCGAATGGCCCACTCCTGCTCTTCAGTTCCATGTTTCTGTGTTCCATTCAGTCTCTCAAACCTGCTAGACAGGGACAGTTAGAGGCTACTTACTGCGATACCCTAGTGCACAGAAATACAGGAGACCATTCAGCCCCTCAAAAGTCTCGCACACAATTTGGGCTGGTTTGGAAAATGTAATTGGAAAACCCAGGTTGGGTATCAAAGAGGTCACTCATATCTCTTGATAGAGATTCCCCTCTCTGCAACATCTGCTTCATATGTTGGTCATGTTGTAGACCCAGTTTCACGGTGAATACAGCCCCAACACCTCAGCCAGAGATGGTCCAGACAATCTGGCAACATTCAATAACAGAGCTTCCAGGAAAATAACACCTTCTACTTTCCAATAATAGAATGTGAGAACCCCACAACCAGGGGTATGTCATTCATCCACACGGCCCCTCCCCCCACAAGCATGTTTTCACCCACAATAAGATCAGAAGGTATAATACCAACCTCTGTCGCCTTCCTTCAATCTATTTTTTTATTCAATTGTCTTGGGTGCGCTGGTACCCATGTGACCTAACCTTACTAACTTGCCTAATATGCAGAATCTTGTCGAAGAACTTGCTCCAGTCTATATGGAAAGCATCTACAACACTGCCTTTCATGTCCAGTTCTTCACAGCCCTCAACTCTGATTGGTCAAAAAGCACTCCTTACCCCCACACTGAGACCTATTGATATGAGCAAAAGATGTGAACACAAAGGTTCAGGGAAGAGTGACCGGCCCTGATGTCAAGGCATCATTTAACTAAGGATGGTCTCAAGGAGCCTGAGCCGGATTGCGCTTAATGGGAATGAGTTGGAAACTTCCCTGGTTAGAATGATTAAAAGCATAAGGCACAATGATTGTGGTTTGTGTACAAAAATCCATGCAGTCCTGGACATATCTGCAAAAGATCCTCAAGGTAGTTTCCTCAGCGCAAACATCTTCAGCTGCTTCATAAAGATTAGAAGTGAGGGTATTCATTGAAGGTCACACAATATTCAGTAAAAATGTCCCCCTTCAGCTCCTGAACTAGTCTGTGTCCATGTGCAGCAAGACCTGGACAGCATTCAGGCTTGTTCTGTTGGAAGTATCGGTAACATTCATGCAACAATGCTACTGGACCCTGCACATTTCCACAGTTAAAAGGAAGAGATTATTCAGCTCCTCACGCTATCTTCACAGGAATATGAGGAAGTCATTCAGCTCAATGAAATTATTGGAGAAGTTTAGAGATAGCCCATTTAGTGCATCCAACGAATTATACAAGAAGAGAAGGAGTCACGTGTTATAGAAGACCGCAGAGCTCCTCAAAAATATTTGAAGGTTTGGCCTAGACTCTATCAACAATGAAATGTTCTGATACAGTAATATCCCATAAACATGTACTTGGCAAAAAGGAAAGATCAGACACAGATTGTCAGATGCAGTTCTCCAACCTAGGAAGGAAAACAAATCCACTGAAGCTTCCAACTCAGTGGTGACCCCAATAGCTTCTGATGTTACTGAGAATCTAAAACACTTCCTGTAATGCGGCTGCCAGAACTGCCCACAGTAATCTATCTATGGCCTAACCAATGGCATGTTTAACTCTTATTGTGTCACCTCGATGAACGAACACTATGCCTACAGTCCCGTGTGATTTCTTAACTGGCTATTATACTGTCCAGTCACATTCAGGGATGTGTGGCGAAACACCCTCTGACCTCCCTAGTGTTCTGCTATTTATTGAATTCTCCCCTGTCTAGTTCCTTCATCCAAGGTGCATCACATCCTATTTATCAATGTTCCATTCCATCTGCCATTGATCTGACCATCTGACCATTCCACCTGTATCTTCCCGTAACATAAGGCTTTCCTCCTCACTGCCAACCACCTGGCAAATCTTTGTGTCAAACACAAAATTACTTGTTACGCTCAGCCCCCACCCCCAACCGCCCCCTCCACATTAATATTTACATCATTTATGAATACCACAAATAATTAGATACATTACACTTCTCGCTGTGGTACACCACCAGACACTGGTTTATCGCTACAACCTTCCCTGTGACTTGGGGCCACATAGCTGTTCTCCAGTCCTCTAGCACCTCCCTTGTGTGGTCAGATTCGACTAAAACATTTAGGTCAGGACATTTCCTCTCTTGTCTCCAACAGCATCCTGCGATACAACTCATCTGGACTTTACATCATACAAAACCATTAATCCCAACTTGCATCTTATATAAATCTGCTCAAGAACTTCCCAGTCCATCTTATTGAATTCTGTACCTGCATCTTCCTTTCTCAAATAAAACAGATGTGAAGCTCTCATGTCACAGTCTATCAATGTTCCCCGGTTTCACATACTGATTACCCCATTGGTTTCGATATGGGTCCTAATTTTTTCCTGGTTATTCTGTTCAGCTTGCTTTTGTAGAACATCTTGGGTTCCCCCGAACATTGCCTGCTGCACTTTTCCATGCCCCTGTATTAGTCAGTCTGCTGTGGGTGAATTTTCTAAGTTTCCCTGAGATCACCTCTCATTCTTTGAAACAGTACAGAACACAGGTATAATCCCATCCACACTGCATGCAGTCTGTGCAGAACGCCTTTACTTCGATATTCCAATTTCCCTTAACTGAAGGCCAACTTCACTTTTGCCTTTCCGTTTCCCAAAGTCGCCCCTGAACCACGTTGGTTCAATTTTATTTACTATTCACTTTCTGAACTCTTAAACATCCACCTGAATATCGAACTGTATCACATCTAATAGTTCTCCATTGTCTCCCCCTACAAGAAACATCTTCAAACTATTTCAAAAAAAGTTTGTTCACAGTGATTATTCGGGTGAGATCCAAGATGGCGGCGATCCAGTAGGTCTGCCCTGCTGAGCTCTGCACCAGAACCCAGACAAAGTTATGCATTCACCATCTCTTTCTTCCCTATTGTGGTAAAATCGGAGGTTTTTGATCCCCTGTATTGCTCTATGCCATTTTAAGTGAGTAACGGAAAATAACTAAGGGAAAAGGATCATGAGGATCGCAACCAGCAGGTCACCGCAGCAATGGATACGCCCGCGGCTGTGACGTTAGCCTTTGCGAACGCTCCAGGAGACTTATCTGTGAAGTAGAGCCTGGCCTAAGAGTTCAGAGCCTGCGAGAGAAGATTGATTCAGCGATGGAGGAGACCTGAACCCGGCTGGAACTGATCTCAGCCAAGCTGCAGAAGCAGGATCAGGAGACCCAGCGTCTCGGGCCGTGCATCGTCGAGGTGGAACAGCGGATCGCGGCTTTGGAAACCATGGCAAAATCCTCTGCGGGTCGTGTCGAAGCCCTGGAATGGTAGCTAAGGGCCTTAGTAGAGTAGGTCGACGACCTCGAATATCAAGGCCATCAGAAGAACATCAGCCTGGTCGGGCTGCCAGAACGAGAAGAAAATGGCCAGCTCGTCAACTTCTTTTCATTTCTCTCACTTACCGCTGAATGAGAAAGTGGGTTTAGCGATGGTGGGGGTGGTTACATTTTGTTTCACCCGGACTGCCTGAGGTCAAAGTATGGATAGGACGGATTTAATTTTCTTGTTGTAAGACGCATGCAACTTTTGAAAACATTGTTTTGCCTGGATTTGATGAGTGGCTTCAGCTCAGAAGAGCCATGGGGGATTAATGGGTAATATGTACACCCTCTGCAGGAAGGTGGGATCTCTCCACTTATTTGTGTTATCTGTTGGCTCATTTTAGAAATATTTGTGAGAAGTTTTGATTTGGTTGTTATTGTAGTTATAGTTTCAAGTTGGTATGAACTGTTTACTGCTTTCACTTGACGTGCTATAAATGGGTTCTTCTCCATCAAGGCTGCCCCATCAAGGCAGCTGGTGGACCTGAATAGGGAGCTGCTTGGGTGGATGTTTGAGATGTCTTCACCCTGAAGGTAGGGGCTTCACCTTTTTTTCTAACCCACGTAAGTGCTATACCAGGATTGACATATTTTTTTGCCCCATTGGACTTTTTTTAATGGGTCATGGGCTGCTTCGGATAGTTATGGCTAACTGCTTGTTAAATGGTGCACGTGGAACCTTAAGGAGAGTCACTCGCCAATTAAGAGAAAAAGATACTTCCAAGCCTCAGAAAGGAAGGGGTCAATGTAGCCTTGCTGCAAGAAACACATCTAACTGATAAGGAGCACTTAAAGTTACAGCAGGGAAGGTTCGGTCCGGTGTTTGTTTCATCCTTTAATTCGAAAAGTAGAAGAGTAGCTTCACTCATTCATACAAACCTTCCGCTTCAGTTGTTTGATCAAATTAATGACGAACGTGAGTGGTTTCTGATCCTTAACGCTTTAATACATGGAGAGGAATATGGGACATTGTATAATATTGCCCCACCACACCCCCTCAAATGCACACTCCAGGTTGATGACCCTTGGGGAACATTGTACAATTAAAAGGGAGACTTTAACCGACTTATGAACCCCGAAGTGGATAGGATATCAAGGGGTCTCGCGGATATTTCCCAGCCATCAATGCAGCTGGTGAACCTGAACAGGGAGCTGCTTTGGTGAACGTTTGAGATGTCTTCACCCTGAAGGTAGGGGCTTCACCTTTTTTTCTAACCCACATAAGTGCTATACCAGGATTGACATATTTTTTGCCCCATTGGACTTTTTAAATTCGTGTTGCCCTGCAAAATTCTGATCATGCAGCAGTGAACCTGGATGTTAAGGCTGATGGTGATGGGACAGGCTCACAGCACTGGCGCATGGATCCTTGCCTCCTGAAAGATAGCAAATTCATTGAGTACTTTTCGCGGGAATTGAAGTTTTTATTGGGACATTAACTTGGGTACGGGCAGTAACCCATGTGTGTTCTGGAAGACTGCCAAGGCCTATGTAAGGGGTTTGATTATTTCTTACTCGGTGACTCGGAAGCGGCAGAAGGGACAGCAGTAGCGTATGCTCAAGGCTTGGCTGAAGGCAGCTGATACAGCATTCTTTGACAGACTGTCTGTAACTAAGTTGCAGCAGATTACAGCCCTCTGGGCTGCTCTGAACACTGCGCTCACTGAGACACAAAGAGGGAGATGTCCTTTGCGAAACAGAGGTTATTCGAGTATGGTCCTAAACTGAGAAGGTATTTGGCGCACTTGGCCAGAAAGAAGAGTGCCCCCAATCTATTACATCCATTAGAGAGGGTGCTGGTACTATCACCTGCCGTCCCAAAAGGGTTAATGCAGCATTCAGAAAGTTCTACTCTGGGTTGCTCCAGTCAGAGGATTGTGCGGACAGATTGGTGAAAACGGAGTCATTTTTAAGACCCTGGACCTCCCAGGTATAACTTCAGAGCAGGAGTCTCTTTTGAATGCCCCGTGACATCCAAGAGATACAGGATGCGATAAGGCAGCTCCAGAGTGGCAAACCGATCAGCCAGATGGCTTGTGGAGTGAGATTTATTAGGAGTTCATAGACATGATGGCTGGGCCAATGTTGGATATATTCAATTATACTTGTGGTCAGGGCTGCCTCCCATCCTCTCAGAGAGAAGCAAACATTTCTCTTGTTCTCAAGAGAGGGAAAGCCCCAGAGGATTGCCTATTCATATAGGCCTATACAGTTATTAAACGTGGAATTTAAAATTTTGTCGAAAATGCTAGCGTTGAGGCTGGAGAAGATATTGTCCTTCATTGTGAAAGAGGACCAGACACGTTTTATTAGGAGTCACAGGTCCCCTATTAATATTAGGAGAGTGCAAAATATGGTTCAGGTGTGCCAGCAAGGTCGATTCCAGGCTTGGTAGTCTCGCTGGATGCAGAGAAAGCATTTGCTTGGGTGTAGTGGCCGTACCTCTTTTATGTCTTGGAACTGTTTTGCCTTGGAGGAGTTTTTGCCTGTTGGATGGCAGAATTATATAGTGACGCAACAGCCACAGGAGTTCTCACTAATGGTATAAGGTCTAATGGTATAATTTTAGCATCGGCAGAGGTTCCCCTTTCGCCGTTATTATTTGCATTGGTGATTGAGCCGTTGGCAGAGGCCACCCACAGGGGCCCCAATATAACTGAACGGGTGGTAGGTTCAGGAAGGCATGACATCATCCTTATATAGATGACGTTCTTCAGTCTCTACCTAACCTGATGATATCTTTGACCTGTTTTAAAGAAGTGATTGATTTATTTGAATCTATCTCGGGGTATAACATCAATTTTATGAAATCAGACCCCATGCCTGTTGGGTGTTATTCGAGTACCTGATCATGGGGGTGCAATCTGATTCCCTTTCAGATGGTCACAAGAAGGTCTCCTCTATTTAGGCATTTTAATCACACCGGCCTTCAGTCAATTATATAAAGCAAACTTCGTGCAAGTGCTCGAGAAGATAAGACAGGACCTTCGGCTCTGGGAAGATATTCCAATATCCTGTTGGGTAGAATACCTCCATTAAAATGGAGGTTAAAATGAATGCACTTCCTCGTTTCTTCTATCCCATGCGAATGGTCCTTTTGATGCTCTCCAGGTCGGTTCTATGGAGGCTTTACAGTTGGTTAAGCTTGTTTATCTGGCACCACAGGTGGCCTCTTATGAAGCTCGCCAAATTGCAGCTTCTGCAGGAGATTAAGGGTGTGAATTTTCTGGACTTTAAGAAATATCAACTAGGTTCCCTGCAATCGGATGTGGATGATTGAGCTTGCAAAGACCTGCGGTCAGTTTGTCTGGACAATGAGGCATCCCAGGCAAAATGTCCCCTCATTAATCTGTTGTTCATGAACAAGACGAGGATTGTTATGATCCATTGCAGAAATCCAATTGTCCTTAAAATAGTTAAAGCCTGGAAAATGATGGGACAAAGTGAGGGCAATTTACAAAAATAAACTTCCCCTTTTATTCCCATTGTAGGAAAGGTCAGATTCCAGCTGGGATTGATGGATTATGGCTTTCGGCTCTGGGAGTCCAGAGGAGTTTCCTGTTTCAGAGAATTATTTGACGTGGTGGTCATGGTGGTTTTAGAGCAGCTGAGCCAGAAATATGAGTTATCGTGGAAGGGCCACTTTCATTACTTTCAGATGAGGAACTTTAGACTGAAAAAAAGACTGCATTAATGGTTAGTCCCCATAGGTCAGAAATGGAGCGAAGAGTGCTTCGGTCCATAGGTGCTCTCTCGGTCAGCACCCTCTATCCTTTATTAAGAGGTAGTGTCTCAAAGGATATAGAGCGGCTGCATGGAATCTGGGCTCAGGAATTGTGGGTGGAGATCTCACCAGAGGAGTGGGAAGATGTTTGGAAGACCGTAAGGAAGATTTCAATTTGCAATAGGATGTAGGCTATGCAGTTGAAGGTACTCCACAGGGTTTAATTGACACCGGAGCAGCTTGTCACATCTAAGACAGGAGCGTCCCCAATATGCCCCAAATGTACAATAGATGTTGGTATACTTACGTATTGCTTGTGATCATGCCACAAGCTTCGTAGGTATTGGTGCACAATAGCAAGTATTTTGGAAGGGGTTTTGGGAACCGAGGTCAAGGCGAACCCTCCTCTTGGGATCACTGAACCTTCCCTCTTTGGACTTGCATAGGAATAAATTGTTTCGTATTCTTTCATTTTGTGCGAGGAAGAACATTCTGATGAACTGGGTTCCAGGAAAGCTCCCAGAACTCTGATCGTGGTGTAAATTAGTTATGGAGCCCACCCCCCTGGACTTCCTTACTAGTATGGGCATCAGAAAAATGAACATTGTTATCGGACGTGGCGGCCCTATTTCAACCATACAGGCATGGTTTTGTTGGCTATATTGGTCAGAACATTTATGTAACAGTGAGGGCTCTGAGAGGAAGAATTCTGAAAAAATACGGGTATGGCAACACATGCTATCAGTGATGGGGAACTTTGGTAGGATTGTGCTGGGTGTTGCAACTTCATGTAATTTAATTTAATTTGCATTGGTTCAGCTCGGTTTAATCCATGTTTTGTTTTGATTTTGTTTTGATATCAGCCCATTGATTTTTTGCACAGGGAAGAGAATGAGTCCATTCAGCCACTCATGCCTCTTACACAGCAACCAGAGTAGGTCATTTCACACCATGTGTCAATTATACAGGATTGGAGGGAACGAAGAGAATATATAGAGGTGAGAATTCAACCTGATCACATTCACGATGGAATATAAAGTAGTGAGAAAACTGCTTTAATTTAAGAAAATTGTTAAAATCGTTTATTCAGGAATTAATGAAACGGCATTTGCCGAGTCAAGCCACAATCTATCAGAATCAACATAATTTTACAAAGGATAAATCGTATTTTCATTATTTATTTGAATCTTTAACAGTGTGAAAAGCAAGCTGCATAATGGGGATCCTGGAGATGTAAAATCAGGACTTGCAGAAGACATTGAATAAGGTGTGCACTAAAGATCAATCTGCAGAATAAGATCGCATATGGCATATGGTTAGAAGTAATTTATTCACTTGGATATAAGATTGGCGAAACAAAGAATGGCAGTGAGATGGAATAACTGGTTCATTTTCTCTTTCCAAAAATACCAGAGGGCTCAGTCCCCAGGCTCTAACTATTAACAATCAATACTATCACTTATTTGAGGGGATGGAAATGCTATAATCAGTATTTCAGAAGACTCTGACTCAGGTGATAAATTGTAATGAATGGTTAAGGATAGGTTGGGCCATTATTTGGCAGATGAAATGAAACAATGAAAAGTATGAAGCCGTTTTGGTCTGTGTAACAGAAAGGCAACTTACTATCCAAACAGAGGGAAACTATGTAGTGCTTAGGTACAGAGGAATCTGGTACCCTCATCCATATTGCAAAAAACACAGATGCAGGTGTAGCAGATAATGAGCTGAAAATGTGTTGCTGGAAAAGCGCAGCAGGTCAGGCAGCATGCAGGGAACAGGAGAATCGACGTTCTGGGCATAAGCCCTTCTTCAGGAAGCCCTCATTCCTGAAGAAGGGCTTGTACCAGAAACGTCAATTCTCCTGTTCCCTGGATGCTGCCTGACCTGCTGCGCTTTTCCAGCAACACATTTTCAGCTCTGATATCCAGCATCTGCAGTCCTCACTTTCTCCTAGTAGATAATGAGAAAGGCGACTGCAAATTTGGCATTTATTTCTGAAAGAATAGATTATAAAGCAAGGGACGTGTTTCTACAATAATGCCAGTCATTTGTGAGATCGCAATTGAGTACTGTGTACAGTTTTCATGTCCTGACTGCAGGAGGGATGTAATTACCATGGATGCAGATCAGAAGAGGTTTACTAGACTGATTCCAGAGATAAGGAGTTTGTCCTCTGAATAGAGATTGAGCAATTCAGGCCTATACTGTGTGCAGTGTAGAAAAATGGGAGGAGATATCTCTTAGGACTGGACAATGCTAAAGGTGATTGATAATGTCGACATGCATTAGGTATTTCCTCATGTGAGGCAATCTACAACAAGAGATCATAGTTTTAGGATAAGTGGAGATGAATTAAAACAGTGATGAGAGAACTTCTATCAAAAGATTGTAAATCAGTGTAATTCACTGTTCCAGAGTGCAGTGGATGCTGGGATATTGAGTAACTGAAGGGATATGGAGAGTGGGCCGGAAAGTGGGACTGAGACCAAGATGACATCAGCCATGATTATATTCAATGGTGGAGTAGGCTGACATCAGCCATGATTGTATTCAATGATGAAGCAGGTTGATTTCACATATGATTGTATTCAATAGTGGAGCGGCTGACATCAGATAAGATTGTATTCAATGATGGAACAGGCTAACATCAGATATGATTGTATAATAGTGGAAAGAGCTGGCATCAGATATAATTGTATTCAGTGGTGGAGCAGGCTGACATCACATATGATTGCATTCATTGGTGGAGAGCCCTTACATCAGCCATGATTGTATTCAATGGTGGAGCAGGCTGACATCAGCCATGATTGTATTCAATGGTGGAGCAGGCTGACATCAGAAATGATTGTTTTCAATGTTGGAACAGGCTGGAGGAGCTGGATTGCTGACTGATGTTCCTCGTCCTTATTCAGCACTTCGAATGTGTTACACAGGAATGGAGGAGGACTGGTTATCGGACAGAAAGCAGGCACTCCGGATCAATCAGATTTAATCAGTTTAAAAGAATGTAACCAGTAGGGCCACACAGTGACCAGTACAGGGTCCTCAGCTATTTACCATCTATATCAATGATCTAAAGGAGTGGAACAAATGTACTGTAACTACGTTTGCCAATGGAACTAAGATAAGCAGGAAATTAAATAATCAATGGAAGTTGTAGAGTCTGTAAATGGATATGGACAAGTTAATCAATGGATAAAAGTTTGGCAGGTGGGATTTAATGTCATATATAACCTGTCATTTTCTTCCAGGAAGAACGGCAGACAGTATGTTACTGAAATACAGAGGGATTACTGGACTTAGTGATACCGTGTGTACTGGAGGGTTCACTTTGAGCCGTTCAGACATGGCATGTGTTGCTCCATCATCCTGATCCTCTGCTGCCTGATGTTCCCAGCGGGCCTATTGCTCTCATCCACCATACATAAGGTTGAGGAGGCAAGGGTTAGACAGTGCTCTAGAAGGTTGCAAGATAACCAGGGTGGAACTGAAGAATGAACTCAGGAGAGATAAAAGTGTGCAGGATAAAGGCTTGGCGGGTAGAATTAAGGTAAAACCTAAGACGTTGTACACTTATGTTAGGAACAAGAGGATGGCAGAGTAGGGCTGATCAGTGATAGTGGAGGGAACTTGCGCCAGGAGTCAGAGGAGGTAGGGGAGGTTCTAAATGAAGGTTTGCTTCAGTTTTCACTAATGAGAGGGAACTTGACGCTTCTGAGGACAGCAAGAAACAGGTGGATATGCTAGAACAGGAGGATGTGTTGAAAACTTTGAGAAATACATGGATAGATAAATTTATTTGGGTAAACAGGAAATGCCCTAGGGTACTACAGGAAGCTGCGCATTTAGCAATGATTTGCATTCTCACTGTACACTGGAGTCGTGCCAGATGACAGGAGGCTGGCAAAAGTTAATGCATGGTTCAAGAAATGGAATAGGGTTAATCCTGGGAATTATTGGCCAACCAGTCTTACATCAGTAACGGGCAAAGTATTGGAGAGGATTTGAGAGACAGGATTTATGAATACTTGGAAAATTATAAATGATTAGAGACAGTCAACATGGCTTTGTGAGGAGCAGGTCATGCCTCATAGAACTTATTGAATTCCTTTAGGATGTGACAAAACACATTGATGAATTAGAGCAGTGGATGTGGTATATATGAATTTTAACAAGGCGTTTGATAAAGTTATCCACGGTAAGCTCATTCACAAGATAAGGACGCATGGCTTACAGGGAGGTCTGGATGTCTGGATGCAGAATTGGCTGGCTCACAGAAGACAGAAGGTGGTGGTAGATGGAACAGATCCCGCCTGGAGCTTGGTGACTAACTTGGTGATCTGTTCTGGGACCTCTGCTCTTTGTGATTTTTTTTATAAGAGAGTTGGATGACGAATTGGAAGGGTGGGTTCATAGGTTCTCCGATGTCACGAACTTTGGTGGAGTTGGTGGTTAGTATGGAGGGCTCTTGTAGGTTGCAACCGGACATGGCAGAACTGAGCTGATGAGTGACAGATTGAGATAAATCTGGAACGGCGGGATCTCGGGGTCCATGTCTTTAGATCCTCAAATTTGCCATCCAGCTTGATGCTGTTGTTTAGAAGGCGTATGATGTGTTGGCTTTCACAGCCGGGGAGCTCAGTTTCAGAGCTGTGAGGTTATGCTGCAGCTCTATAATCCCACTGTTTAACCCAATGTGATGAAGTTGAATGCTGTTCTGCATTGAGAGTTTGCAAGTACTTGTCACATGACCAGCTAATATTTTCAAAGTGTACTGGACTGAAACTATGTAACATCTGGCTGTGAAACAGATATATTGAGATTTGGATGCTCTTTTGACAACTATTCTTACAGCCACTGTATGGTTTATGTAATTGTAATACAGTTTTTCTTTAATTGGAAGAGTATATTGTTAAAGGTGGAGGAAGATAACAGTTCAGAGAAAGGGAAGCTTAGAGTTGGGAATAACTGTTGTTGTTCAATGTTCACTTTTAGAATTAAGGAATACATTGATATTATTTCCTGATAAGTAGCGGAATTTGCGATTTCTCTGTCACTCGACTTTAACAGATTATGAGCGAGGTGAGCTTTTCTGAGTGTTTGGTTTCATTAACAGAAGGGTTCATCGCCGTGTCATAACACCACACTTGTAATACCGTGTTCTAGTCACCTCATTAAAGGAATGAGGTGGAAGATATAGAGAGGTTGCAGAGAATTACCTATGGAACAGCAGAAAGATTGACACAAGCCACACAGCGTGAGTGAAATATTGAGAAAGTCACCACGTGAAAAAATAAACACTGGCAGATTCCCGATGTCTATTTAAACATCAGTGTGGCACTGGGTGCAGTACATCTGTATTGATGATTGGGTATCTGTGTGTGCATGTGCAGCTGTGTATTGGTATTTGTCTATGTGTGCATGTATGAGTATATGTGCTATTGCATCAGTCTCCGTGTGTGTCTGTGCATCTATGTTCATCTCTGTGTGTCTCTGCATGTCTGATTTTGTCACTGTGTGTATCCGTGTTTCTGCATTCATCGCTGTGTATATCTGCATGTCTGTATTTGTCTCTGTGTGTATCTGCATGTCTGTATTTTTCTCAGTGCGTATATCGGTTTATCTGTGTTCAGCTCTGTGTGTATACGTGTATCTGCATTAGTCTCTGTTGGTATCTCTGTGACTCTTTTCATCTCTGTATGTAACTGCGTGTCTATATTTGTCTTTCTGTGTATCTGTGTGTCGGTATTCATCTCTGTGCATCTGCCTGCCTGTATTCATCTGTGTGTGTCATTAATTCATCTCTGTGTGTATCTGGGAGACTCTATGTGTACCTTCGCGTCTGTGTTTGTCTCTGTGTGTATCTGTGTGTCTGTTTTCATCTCTGTGTCTATTTGTGTGTCTGTATTCGTCTCTGTGGGCATCTGTGTGACTCTATTCGTCTCTGTGTGTATCTGCGGGTTTGTGTTTGTCTATGTATGTATCTGCGTGTCTGTATTCAACTTGCGTGTATCTGCATGTCTCTATCCATCTCTCTGTCTATCTGCGTGTTTCTGTGTGTAACTTCGTGTCTGCATCCGTCTCTGTGCATCTGTGTGCCTACATTCATGTCTGTATCTATGTGTGTGTATTCGTCTCTATGTCTATCTGCATGCCTGTATACATATCTGTATCTGCATGTCTGTGTTTGTCTCTATGTCTATCTGCATGCCTGTATTCATGTGTGAATATCTGTGTGTCTGTATTCATCTCTGTGCGTAGCTGCGGGTCTGTGTTTGTCTCTGTGTGTATCCATGTGTCTGTATTCATCCCTATGGGCATCTGTGTGAGTTTAATCGTCTGTGTGTATCTGCGTGTCTACATTTGTCTCTGTGTGTATCTGCGTGTCTATATTCATCTCTGTATCTGCGTGTCTGTATTCGTCTCTAAGTGCATCTGCGTGCCGGTATTCATCTCTGTTGTGTATCTGCCTGTCTGTATTAGTCTCTGTGTGCCTGTATCTGTTTCTGTGTATCGCTGCACGTCTGTATTCGTCTCTCTGTGCGCCTGTGCACCTGCATTCATCTCTGTGTCTCTGTATTTGTCTCTTTGTGTATTTGCGTGTCTGTTTTCATCTCTGTCTTTTGTCTGCGTGCCTGTATTCGTCTCTCTGTGTATCTGTGTGTCCATGTGCACAGAGGATCGGTCCGGCTCTCTGGTGTTTAAAGTGATGCAATGTCCCCCTCTGCTGGCCTTCACACTCCTCTGCGTTGACAGCGCCACAGGGTGACAACCATCAGGGAATTCAGTCTGGGAGGGAGGGGGAGGGAGGCAGCTCATAGCGCCATCCAAACTGACAGAACCATCTGCACACGCACACACCCACAGTTTGGAATATGGAGGATTGTAATCATACTGAGGACCCTTAGAGTGGAGAATGTTCATGTAAAGTTATGTCGATGGTCGCTCTGCAATGTGGAAGTGATTTGTCTTTGAAGATTATTCATGACAAGGAGTGCACAAGTTAAAGAATGTTTCCACCACAAATGCTTCCAAGCAAGGTTGACGGAACAATTTGTAAGTCAATGCAATGAATATATTACACTTTCATTATCTTGAAATGTTTTACAATATACTCCTACAAATTATAAAAGAAAAAAGATTGAAAAGTCCTAAAACTGACACAGTGGTGGTGATAATATCTCAGGAACGATATCGCTAGGTATCAGACGAAACTGGTCTGTGCTTTAAAGACGTTATTTGAAAAACCAAACAGCCATGTAATGTGAGAGATTGACAGTATGTGCTGTTCTCTGAAAGAAACAAAATAAAACTGACACTAGTGCAAAGGCATGGGGAGGCGAGCAGAGGGTGGTATTGTATAACTATAAACTAAACAGGGACAGACGTAGAGGTGTGGGGGGGGGGGGGGGGTGGTGAGGGGTTGATCTCAATTTCAATGGATTTACCCCAAAAAACGGCAAGACCTCGTCTCACGGAGATACACACAAACATACACAGACACGTTAAACACACAACACATATACATACAGATATGGACACACAAACAAACACACACACTCCTGCACACAGTTTCTTTAAGATAAGTTGAATAAGCTTTTCATTAATTCGGGAATCAATGGTCATTTAGCGAAGGCTGGAGAATGTTGGTGAGAAACATTACAGCTTTGATCCAATGACACAGCAGATCCACTGGGCCAAGCGGCCTGATTCTGCGCCATTTTCCCATTTTCAGGAGAGAGTCGCTTTCAAAGGTTGAATTTGATTGCAGATTACAGGGTTAAAGGTAGGATTCTTAGCAGTGTGGAGGAACAAAGGAATCTTGGGGTCTACGTCTATAGATTCCTCAAAGTCGCCAAAGCCCTCAAGGTGATAGGGCTGTTAAGAATGTGTATGATATGTTGGCTTTCATAAGTTGGGGGATGGAGTTAAGAGCTGCGAGGTTATGCTGCAGTTCCATAGAGGCCTGGTTAGACCACACTTGGAATATTGTGTTGAGTTCTGTTCGCCCCATTAAAGGAAGGATGTGGAACCTTTCGAAGGGATGAAGACGTGAGTTCCCAGCACGTTGCCTGGCCTGGAGGGCATGTCTTATGAAGAAGGTTTGAGGGAGCTTTAGCGTTTCTCATTAGAGTAAAGAAGGATGAACAGTGAGTTGACAGAGTTGTGCAAGATGATGAGAGGCACAGATAGAATGGATAAGTAGAGTCTTTTTTCATAGGGTAGAAATGGCTAAAACGAGGAAAATATAATTTTAATGTGATTGGAGGAAGGTTTTGGGGAGATGTCAGAGGCAGATTGTTTACACAGGTAGTGATAGGTGCGTTGAATGCAGTGCCAGCAGTGGTAGTAGAATCAGCTACATTAGGGATATTCAAGTAACTCTTGGATAGGCACATAGATGATAATAGGATGAAGGCTCTGCAGTTTAGTTTAATCTTAGAGTAGGATAAAAGGTCGGCACACCATTGAGGGCTGAAGGGCTCTTACTGTGCTGTACTGTTCAATGTTCGCAGTTCTAATTTCTTGAACTCATGTGAAAATATTGTACCTGGAATTCCTTTAACTTGAGTGGAGGTTAATCTGGTCAGTACTTGATTGTCAAGGGTTAATGGAAATTTGGGGAGGTTTGAGGGGAGGAATGGTCTATATCTGTTCATCACCGTTGTGTCAAAAGAATGATGATTGGTTTGAGGGGAACTTATTTTGAGAATAAGAGCATTCCTATTTCAGACTGGGAAAGGGATGTTCCTTTCTCTTTAGGATTGTGTGGTCTGTGGTCTTCTCATGCCCAAGGATCAGTGAAGACTGGGTTACTGAAAACACTCAAGGAGGAGTTATATAGATCGTTGATGAACAAGACAATCAATGATTGTTGGGAACAGACAGGAAAGGGATGCTTAGTTGCAATCACATTAACAATGTCCATTCTGAATTGTGCAGCAGGCTCGAGGGGCTGAATGGCCACCTGCTGCTCTTGCTTCTTGTGTTGTTCACTCACTCAACCCCACAATGCTGTTACAGAAGGTGAGGAAGGTCGCATTCAGCCATTCTGGATCGATTTAAAGAGACATGAGGAGGCTATTCTGTCCCTCTAAGGATTTACACAGGAATAGGATGAAGCTCTTCAGCTATTTCAGTACATTACGCAGCACAAGTGGAGATCACACCTACCTCCTAGATTGCTATACAGGAAAAGGGGAGCCCTGGGTTACTATCAGAAAATAGATAGTCGGGAGAAATGTGTATTTTCGGGTTGGAAATCTTTAACTTGGTGAAGTGCCTCAGAG
The DNA here is from genome assembly GCF_047496795.1 of Chiloscyllium punctatum. Lineage (NCBI taxonomy): Eukaryota > Metazoa > Chordata > Chondrichthyes > Orectolobiformes > Hemiscylliidae > Chiloscyllium > Chiloscyllium punctatum. The sequence continues at coordinate 160,047 of NW_027309818.1, forward strand.
ATCAGTGCAACATCAAAAGCCATTTAGAATCTGTAAATGATTTGCGCGTGGGAACTGATTAGATTGAACTCAATTGTCTCAACCACGAAGATTCGATAAGATGTCAAGAAGAGGTAGAGAGTCTGTAATGTGATATAGACAGGGAAGGTTAGTTTGCAAACCTTCAGCAGAAGGTCCCTTGTAAACCTTCAGCAGAAACAGGATAACATAGGCTACCGAAGTTTGTGCTGTGGCAGAAGGGTAAAACAACAGTAAACTAATTAAAAGAAGAGAGATCACAAAACTCAGTTGTACAAAGGCATTTATTCACCCTGGTACATACATCACACGGGGTTAGTATGCAGATGCAGCAAGTAATTAGGAAGGTAGATAGAATGATTACTTCATGAAAAGGCTATCAAGATGTTTTACTGCATCTGTACAGGGGATTTCTGAGTCAACATCTGATGTAGTGTGGGCTGTGATGATTCCATAAACTGAAAAATAAATATACTCAATCACTTTAGAAGCTTTGCGAAGATGTTTCACTGTACATGCTCTTGGAAAGAAGGCCTTATTCTGTCATACAGCACGGAAACAGACCCTTCACTGCACCATGTCCATGCCGACCAGATGTCCTAAATTAATCACAATCTATTTGCCAGCACTTGGCCTATATCCCATAAAACCTTCGTGTCACTCAAATGGCTTCATTCAAATTGCTTTAAATACCGTAGCTGCCCCAGCCTCCAACGTTTCCTCTGGCAGTTCATTCCATACACTCTATGAAAAGTTACCACTTTTGTCCCTTGTAAATCTTTCTCCCCTCACCTTAAATCTATGTGCTCTAGTTTTGGACTGCCCTAAGCTAGGAAAATGTTCTTGGATCTTCACCATTTCCTTGCTCCTCATGATGTTATAAACCTCTATAAGGCGAGAGCACTTCAGGACTGAGAACGAGAGGCGTTCGTATTTAACCGTATAAGATATTGAGGAGAGTGTATCTGGTGCATAGCCTATGGACATTTTCTCCGGTATGGGAGTCTAGAACTGAGAATTCAAATTTAAGAAAAAAACATGTGTATGTTATATACTCTTTTCATAGTATAAGAAAGCAAGTACTATGAAGCCATGATTTTCTTGGACAAAATTATGAGGACACATACAAACGTATCTTCATTAAAACTCCTACATGGAGCAGAGAATAGGGACATAGTCCTACAGTTCCGAGAATGTTCAAGTCGGCCTCACGTGGTCCAGTTTGGTGTTGAGATAATATTATTGTATATTTCTGCTCCGAGATGGAGAAAATGCTACAGCTGGAAAAACCACTGCGTATTGCTACCTCTCTTTCCTTGTTCCTTCTCGCAGCAATGTATGAGAGGTGAAAACCGTTCAGTCATCTTTATCATTCATGTAGGATTACTGTTGAGGAATCATTAGCATCTCCCCACTGCCTAAAATCAAACGTTTTTAAGCCAATTCCGACTGTTCCAGGAATAAATCCTGCTTGCGTGAGCAGAACAACCTCAGAGGCAGAATAACATTTAATTATTTTACTTTTGTCTTGAGTTTAACTGTTGCTTGGACAAAGCTCTTTTGCAGGGTTTTTTTCCTGCTTGTATTTAGGCATGTGTATGTGTGTGTCTGTGTGCACTTGTGTGTGTGAGACACTGTGTATGTCTTAGTGTGTGTGTCGGTGTGTATGTTGAAAGATAAATATTAATGTAAATATTTGTCCAAATGGTTAGCCATGTATTTTTCCATCTTATTTTTGAGTAACTTTGCTTTGGTGAACTATTTTTGCAAATGTATGATATCGAGATGACTTGTCCCCAGCAAAGAACCTGATCTAGTTTGAGACCTATATCATTGGTCATATCACCAACCGAGTAACATTTAAAATTTATCATGATCAACGGGATCTAGAAAATGAAGCAGTGGTCCGTCCAACCCCAGTCAGAACACGGAAGAGGATAATTTCACAAAGGGTTGTTTGAGTGGGAATGCTCTTCCCCACAGGTTTGTGGTGCCTGTGTGTTTGCATTTAGTCAAAGCATTTACATATTGGACAGTAAAGGACAATGAACTACAGATATAGAAGTGGGGCTGAGACCACATCCAGATCAGCCACGACCTTACTGCCTAGTTGAGCAGGCTTAAAGTGTCTAAGGACACACTCCTACTCCTCAGTCCTACGTCCCTATGTACCATTCAGTTCCTCAAAACTGCATGACTGGAGCATTTGGAGTTCATTTATTCTGATAACATGGTGCACAGAAACAGTGGAGACCATTAACTGACAATACACGAGCGTGTAGTGCTGTAAAAGCACAGTAGGTCAGGCAGCATCCGAGGAGCAGGAGAATCGCCGTTTCTGAGCATAAGCTTCTGCCCGAAACGCGGTTTCAACAGAACAGAAGGACGCCTTTCAATCCATTGAAACTATTGGATAAGAATAGGGATAGCCCATTCAGACCCTCCTGCCTGTTACACAAGGAGTGAAGGAGTGTAGTCAGCACATCGAGATGTTAAACAGGAACGGAGTCGCCAAGTCAGGTCCTTGAGCTGCTTCCAGATGACCAGGACGTGGCCATTCAGCCTATCGAACCATGTGTGCAGAAATAGGAAGATGTCTTTGATGCTCGAACATAACAAAGAGTGAAGCAGAGTCTACACAGATAGACTGCTCTATGTTGTTCCTCCTGGTTCCTTTGCTCGTGGTACATATGTGTCACTTTAACTTGGTTTGCTGAACGTGAGGGGGAAAAGTGAATGGTTTGGGCCAAATCTCAAGGAAATGCATTTTATCTCCGAGAAGACATTATTGTACTCTTATAGAGGTCAGAAGCTGGTGGGAATGGCGAACTATTTCAGGAGTAAGGCATTAAAGCTGCTGATAGATTTATGAACAGTGCAGAGACACACAGCAACTGCACATTGAGACGGTGAGAATTCATTCAGAGCCTGGGGCTCCCTCTCAACCAACATGGGGTCTCCACACTGGTACGTGAGCTATTGGGAATTTCATATTACGGGGAAAATGCAATTTCTCACAAAATCACCATCTTTTTTTCTGGACATAATAAATGTTAGTCCATAATCCTCAAGTTTAAATATAATTGCTTGTTAATCTCTCGCTGTGCTACGGATTTCGCTGGATTATACTCTCATATCTTTTATCAGTTAATTATCGTTTACACAATGTAAGTCAATAATTTGCTTGCAAAGGTGGAAACATCTTATTGCGCAGTTTGTATGCCTTTTCTTTTTTAGATTTGTTCTAGCCTTAGCACAAAAGTACATGTTTTGTTTACTGAACAACCTTGGGCAACTGTCTGTGTGGCGCTTGCGCATTGTCCCCGTGTCTGCGTGGGTTTCCTCCGGGTGCTACGGTTTCCTCCCACTGTCCAAAGATATGCAGGTTAGGTGAATTGGCCATCTTAAATTGCCCATAGTGTCAGGGATGAATAGAGGGTAGGGGAATGGGTCTGGTTGGGTTACTCTTCAGAGGGTCGATGTGGATTTGTTGGACCGAAGGGCCTGTTTCCATACTGCAGGTAATATAAAAAAAGTGACCTGTTTATCGGGATTCAAGGGTTAGACACAGTATGTATTTTTAATGGGTTAAGAAACAGAAAGGAATAGAAGACAGTGACTGTGGAGACTGACGAGGAGTAAAGTGACATCCCCCCTGTCTCCAATGTCTTCTTGACAGACAGAATAAAATCAAATGTAGAGAAAGAAACAGAATATATTCGGAAGAAGGAATTACAAGTGACAGTGTAAATAAAACAGGACAATTTGAAATGGAATGGACGCACAACGATTGATCAGTGTGTCTGTGTGTATGAGAGAGTGTGTGTGTCTCTCTGTGTGTGTGAGTGTGTGCGTGTGACTGTGTGTGTGACTGTGTGTGTGTCTGTCTGTGTGAGTGCGTGTGTGTGTCTGTACGTGTGTCCCTGTGTGTGGGTGTGCCTCTGTGTGTGGGTGTCTGTGTGTGTCTGTGTGTATGAGTGTGTGTGGGTGTCTGTGTGTGTGTCTCTGTGTATGTGTCTGTGTGTGTGGATGTGTGTGTGTGCACGCACGTGTGCGTGCAGATACATAAGACTGTTCATAAGTGTGCACCATATTCAGAATGAACAAGAGAGACATAGTTAACAAAAGTGATACATGTGATGTACAAAATTTATAAAACGTTAACATGTTATTTAGTCTTCAGCTGAGATGTAATGTTCCCCTTCTTTCAACGTACACTCTGCCTCCTGCCTCTTCCTTGCATTCCCAGACCTAATCTCTAATTCTTATCAGGATGTATGTTATAAATTCCTGCTTCTTGTGTTCCAATTTATTTCAGTTAATCAATTTTCTACCGGGAAACATATACATTGGCCTGCTGGGTTCTGGCAACAACTGTTGCCTGTCATATTGCTGGAGATAAAAGTTATGGCATCAGTCCGACATTTCAACATAATATTCTGTTGCACGTACACTGTACAAAGGACCACAACACACAGGAATTGTCAATTCAAATACAGAAGTACATCTATATCTATCAGTCATGTATCAAAATTCTCCCTCTCTCTCTGTCTCTCGATTACTCTTTTAATCTAATTGATACATCGTTCAATCGTTCTTTCTGTCCCATGCCTCAGACTTCCTTCCTTCTGTTTACATCTATTGCTCACTTTTGGATGTGATGTCTTATAATTGAGTAATGTGACTACAAGACACGAGGGAGCAGTTGGCCAGAGTTAGTTGGAAGGGAAGCTGAGCACGGGAAGATGGTGAAACAGCAGTGACAGGAGTTTCTGGGGATAATTCAGCAGCACATCAGAAATTCATCCCAAGTAAGAAGAAAAATATTCAGCAGAAGACAAGTCAGCCGTGAGTGATAACGAATTTAGTGAAAGCATAAAAACAAAAGAAAATGCACACAATGTTGTGAAGATTATTGGGAATCCAAAGGATTACGAAGTGTACAGATTCCATCACGGATAACTAATAACAGCAAATGAGAGGAGAGGGTGAAATATGATATTTCGCTTCTTAATCGTGTAAAAGAATAATGAAAGCGATTGTTAGATATATAACAAGGAAGACATGGAGTATAAAAACAACCAAAGACTGTTGGAAAATGAGGCTTGAGTAGTTACGGAAAGCAATTGAATGGCAGAGGAATTGAATAGATATTTTACATCAGTCTTCACGGTGGAAGACACCAGCAAACTGCCAGAACTTCAAGACAGTCAGGGTATAGAGGTGAGTATACTGACCTCAGTAAGGAGAAGGTGCTGGGGAAGGTGAAGTTGAATCAATCAGCGAGTCCAGTTGGACAACATCTTGTAGTTCTAAAGAGATATCGAAGGTAATTGTGGAGGCATTGCTGGTGATCTTTCAGGATACTTTGGAGTGAGGGAGGTCTGGTAAATGTAACCTCCCCGTTTAAGGAGAGAGGGACACAGAAGACAGGAAATTATAGAAGGACTTATTGGATCTTGGGTTTATGAAAAGATGTGTGGAGTAAAAGAACAAGGAAGTTGTGAAGTACATTGGAAATGGTGTAATTAAGCTACAGCATAACAAGAGTTACGTTTACAATGCCATTGCAAACAGCAAAGATGAAAGTATGTTTAAAACAAAGGAAATCAGTTCGAAGCAGATAGGAGCATCAGTGACACAAAGATCTGACCAGACCAGATCCACCTATATCTGCTCCATCCTTCCCACTGACCAATCACAGTAACCTCATACCTGCATGTACCTACCACCACCATACATACCCGCCACCCTTCCATATCCCATTACTCCATTTCTGGGCTCCCCTCCCATTCACCAGTCCTAACGAAAGGTCCAAGATCAAAATATTGCCTTTGCTGCTCCGCTATTTTGTCTGGTCTGCTGTGTTTATTCATCTCCAAGTTTATGAACTCCAGCCTCCCGCACCTATAGTACTTCCTCACTCCAAGCTGTGGAACTAGGTGGTTTAAATATAAGAATAAATAAATGTGGACATTTGAAAAGAATGTGGACACATTCGTTATTTCATAACAACCCAATACACACCTTCCAGATCAAGCAGCATTTCATTTGTACTCTTTCAATCCAGTCTCCTGTCATTTCTGCTCACAATGCAATCGCCTTTACATTTGGGAGACCAAACAGAAACTGTTTTGAGGAACACTCCCACTCTGTCTGTGGGAATAACCCTGACCTTCTCATTGCTTCCCATTTTAATAACGTACCTTGCTCTCATGCTGACATTTCAATCCTGAGCTGCTGTAATGCTCCAATGAAGCACAACTCAACCTCGAGTAACACCTCACTTTAGACCTTGGTACGTTCTATCCTGAAGGAGTTTTTTATTCAATTCCGTACTTCTACAGCTTGACCGCATTATGGCTGTTCTCCATTCTTCACACATTCTTTCTCCTGGTCTCCCAATGAACTTGCCCTATTTGTGAATCGTTTGTCTTGCACTTAATTAAGGAACCCATATCCCTCTTCACAATCTAATTAATACTTATTTTACATTTGATTCTCTTTTACCAGAAATAAAAGTCAACTTGTCAGTGGCATTGTTCCTCCACACCATCTTGTTTCCCGTCACCCCTCCTCTACCTCGGTCAGGGGATTTAAAAGCCCATTTTCCAATACTTTTCTGTTCTGAAGAGGAGTCACACTGAACTTGAAACGCTAACTGTGTTTCTCTGTCTCAACAGATGCTGCCAGATCTGCTCTGTTTCTCCAGAAATGAAAAAAAGCACATTTTCAATTAAACAAATAAATCTGAAACGAGAACAAAAAAGAAACTGTGAGCCTTGAATAATGGTCACTGCACCCAAATGATTAAGTCTGCTTTCACTCCACGGATGCTGCCAGACCTGCTTAATTTCTCTAGCAATTTCTGCTTTTCACCACGTTTCAAAGACATGTGTCAACTTGGCTCAAACGCCCTGTTCAACCTGGAGCGCATATACCGGGAAGTGAAAGGTAACACAAGATGCACAATTTCCGTGTCTCTGAAATGACTTAAAGCTGGCATCACTGAAACTACAGAGTTCTTACTGTTAGTCAGGGAGAGAAACAGAGGGACATGATTCACTCTAAACACAGAAGGTAGCACATACTGGAAAGGAAAGGATTCAGATGATTATGCTAAAGCGTGTTGGGCGATAAGACACATTGTAAGTGTGAAACCATGGAGAGACCCTCAGTAGAATGAGAATATAACATTGGAGGTGTGCCACATCAGAGACCAGAGTAGGTCACTGAGTACATGGCTGATGGGTGAGTGGGACTTGGTGCGAACTGGGGGACAGGCAGCAGGACTGTATTGGAGATATTGCAGCTCAACCTGTGTGTTCCATGTGATGCTGTCGACCACAACAGCAAAAAGAGCAAAATTATATTCAACCATAAACTGTAACTTTTTGCCTGGGATTATCCCTCAGTCTACCATTACCGATAAGTGAATCTATGCTTAAGCGACGAGTGTGGTGAACATGCCAGGGCAGAACTATGTGTACCTCAAACTGATGGCAAACCTTAGAGCTACTACACTTGACTGTTTACATTCCAAACAGCAGAAGTACCATCTGATAGGGAGGGCGGAATGATTGCAAGACCAACAGATCAGTTCGAAACTCTACTGTCCTGCCAGATCCAGTCGTTAATGTGTTAAACAATTCACTGCAGGAGAGGACCCAACACATGACCCCCTCCGTAATAATGGAACAGCCCTGCACATCAGTGCAAAAGACAAGCATGTAGTTATCTGCGACATACTCAGGCAGAAGTATTGAGTCAATGATCTACCTCACCTCGTCAGGATGCCCACAGAATTACAGATGGCAGTTTTCAAGCAATGTGACATGAAGAAACATCTGAACACAGTAGATATGACAAAGGCAATGTAAAACAAGCCGTGTCCCTGGGGAAGCTGTTTCATTCCAGTTCCAACACTGACGTCTATATGGCAATGTGGAAAATTACTCAACTATGACAAGTCCCTTAAGAGGAGAATAATTACAGTACGACCATCATCACCCCCTCAATTCCATAATGAGAGTCAAATTGTTGGGAGTTCTTTTTGACAGAGTTGTCAAGCAGCACAGAAATAAACTGCTCAGTGTGGTTTGCGACAGATACTATGTGGAGATGGAAATGTCACTGGATTTCTAATCCAGACCAGGCTAATGCTCTGGCAGCTGGTGGAAGTTAATAACAATTAATAAAATATCGTGATCTAAAATCTTGAGTCAGTAATAATGACCTTGAAGTTAATGTCAATTATAAACACCAATTTGCTTCCACAATGTACTTTCAGGAAGTGAATCTCCCATGTTTTCCTGATCTGGCCGAAGAGTGACTCCAGGCACACAGACATGGGATGTACTCTTCAATGGTCTCTGAAATGGCCAAGCAAGACACTCAATTGTATCAAACTGCTACGAAATCTTAAAGGATAAAACAGGTCAGAACACCCGGCACCAGCTTCTGCATCAGAAAAGGGAAACACAGGCCTGTCAACACAGCAGAGACTTCCTTCCTAAATCTGAGAGCTCGTGACATTGATAGTGTTTATTCACAGACTACATAGAAATAATGGGAAAGGAGGAGGTCATTCAACGCAGTCAGCCTTCCACGTTCTTATCATGGCCGAGAATCTCCTCAATGCATTTCTCCAACAGCAGACTGTGATATGTTGCAATTGATTCCATCAACCAAATGTTTGAGGTGTTTGCGAATAGCTGAGACCCAAGGAAATAATCCTGAGATACTCCACGAACCTTCAATCTCCAATAAAAGGATCATTTTATTCCTGTTTTTCCGGTCCAAGGGCTCCTTTGCTGACCTGCTTTCTTTTTCTTATTTTCTCTTCCAACTTTCTTTTTGAAATTTACTGACCTTAAGCTGGACCCAGGGTTTGGAACTCAAGCTAAGCCCAATGCGGAGAAGAGTGAGTCCTTACTTTTCCGGAGCAAGGACATGACCTGGAATTGGCAGCTGCAACACCAGCAGAATCAACGTGAGTGAGATAGGGCCCAGTAGCAAAAGGTGATGCCTGAAGATTGGAGACATGTTGTTGGTTGGGTCCTGCACTGGTTGTATGAAGCGGATAGTAGAAGGACATGATAGTAACATCGATAAGGTGGGCCCAGCAGTAAGAGACATGTCTCTGACATTGGAATGGCCTGGCACAGGAGGCAATGAGCTGGTGATGGAGGAGTATCTGCCCAGTGGCAAAGATGGTGCCTGAGGATCAGCAACTTCGATGTTGCTGGGGTCTGATGTTGATGGGGATGAAGCTGTCATGAAGGGGTTGGGTTGCAGGGGTGTTCGATGATGAGGAGCTGTCTCACAACCCATAAACTCTCTTCAGGCTGTATCCTCTGTTTACTCGATTGTCTTCAATTATCCAAAATGGCACCACTTTGTGGCAACAAGTGAAAGTATTTCACGGTGTTTTATTCTATTTATCCTGGAAAATACACCTGGTCATAAAATCAAAATCAAAAACTTTTACTCACTCTTTCCTGTCAGCTGTCCCATTCTGTAACCATGTCCAAATATTTGCCACAATCCCATAAGATATGATTTTGAACACTGGGTTTGGGATTTTGGAAAAAACTTTCTGGATATCCCCCTCGTAATCTTATGCTTGAGAATCACCTCTCCCTCAGCCTTCTCCGCTCCAAAGTAAACAACCTGAGCTTATCCAGCCTCTCTCCATAGCTGACATGCTCCATCCCAGGGAGCATCCTGGTGAATCTCCTCTGCACGCCTCCACTACATCACAATCCTTCCTGCAATATGGCTCCCAGAACTACGCACAGTGTTCCATCACGGCCTAACCATAGACTTGTATAGCTCTGACAATCGATACATCGGGGAATGAAGGGTCTGCCTACGGTTCCCTCTGCCTTATTAACTAACGTATTAACCTCAGTCAAAAAGTATATTGCTGGAAAAGCACAGCAGATCAGCCAGCTTCCGAGAAGCAGGAAAGTCGACTTTTTGAGAATATGCTTTTCATCAGGAATGTGGCCACCAATCCTGATAAAAAGCTTCTGCTCGAAACATCGACTCTCCTGCTCCTTGCATGCTGCCAGACCGACTGTGCTTTACCAGAACTCCACTTCTTGACTCTGATCTCAAACATCTGCAGTCCTCATTTTTCCCTAACCTATTACCCTGTGCCGTCACATTCAGGGATCTGTGGAGGAACACCCTCTCAGCTTCTTAGTGTGCTGCCATTCATTGTATATCCCCATTTATTCACCACATGTTTATCAGGGTTATGTTCCATCTGACCATCTGACCATACCATGTATACCTTCTTGTAACATAAGGCCTTCCACCTCACTGCCACCCGACCAAACCTTGCGTCAAATACAAACTTAATTAGCACACTCCCTCACCACCCCACCCCCACGCTAACACATTCACATCTAGATCATTTATGAATACCACAAATAATAAGATACACTGCACTGATCTCTGTGGTACATCAGAGGGGACACTGGTTTCCAGTCACACAAACAGCCTTCCTCCATCACCCTCAGTCTCCTGCGGGTAAGACAATGTTTGATGTATCTCACTACGTTACCCTTAATATCATGACTTTTTAAAATTAGTTTCACATATGGGGCTTTGTCAAAGGTCTTGCTGAAAAACGATAAGAACAACATGCTCGAAAACAGACAATAACATTCACTTGGTATGACTTCCGTTCTATGATGTCATGCCCCCCCCCCCCGCCCCAATCAAACCTTACCTCTGCAAATAGAGATAAATTTTCCCCTTTCCTATTTTCTCCAGTACTTGCCCTAACACAGATCTAATACTGACTGGTTAACAGTCAGGCTATTTCCACCATCCTTTCTGTAAAGTGGGACCATATTCGTTGTTCTCCAGTAATCTGGTAACTCCAATTTCCCTGTAGCCAGATTCGACTTCAAAATTTGAGTCAGCGCCTTTTCGCCTTTGTCTCTAACAGCATCCTGTAATACAACTTATCCAGACATGGCAATCAGTCCAATTTTACACCAGCCAAAGCCTCCAATCCCGGCTCCCATCTTATATCAGTCTGTTCAAGAGCTTCCCAACCCATCTTTTTGAATTCTGTTCGTGCATCCTCCTTCTCCAAGTAAAACAGACATGGAGCTCTAATGCAACAATCCATCAATGTTCTCCAGCTTCACACACAGAGTGCTCCCTTGGTCTCTAATGGGCCCCAGTTGTATCCTGGTTATTATGTTCTGATTGATATACGTGGACAACATCTTGTGATTCTCCCTAATCTTGCCTGGCAGCAATTCTCCATGCCCCTGTGTCAGTCCGTCTCTCTGTGTGAACTTTCTAAGCTTCACTGCGATCTCCTTTCATTTTGGTAATCACCGGAGAACTCAAACTGAATTTCTCCATCAGTTAATCTTGCCTCTAATAAGATTGGCATGAATGTAACTTTTTAGTTTCTCTGTAATTTCCAAGTTCTCTGCAAGAAATTATAGTGTGTGGATATTCCCCATTCCACACGTTCCTTGCCTTCATTTTCCCATCAAATATCGAGAGAAACGTTTGGTTATCCTAATGTTTCTTGTTAGGTTGCATTTTATAATTATTTCATTATCAGTTCATTGGTCCTCAAATGTCTATGAATCCATGGCTTACAACAATATCTGACATTTTTCTGAGCTGCTTCCTTTCATCTAATACAATCTTTAAATTATTTTGTTAACTATTGTTAAGTCACCTTACCCCTTTGCTGTTTAAACTGTGGTGGACATGTGTATATTGTACATTTTAAAGTGTTTATTTAAACAACAACCATTGCCTGTCTTCCAGTAAATCTTTTCATGTACTTCTCCAATTCACTGAATCTAATTCTAGCCTCATACTTTCGTGAATTGCATGACTCAGGTTTAAACCCACAGTTTCAAAAACAACTGTTTGTATTCAGACGTCGTATAAAATTCAATATTATTATTCCCAAAACCTCCTTTTCAGCAGGGTTTTCAATTAGCTGTTCTGATCACATAACACCAATTTCAAAACAGCTTCACCTCTACCTCAGTGCTCAACATACTGTGAAAGGAAACCATCTCAAATACGCTCATGAAATCCATTTTCCTCGCACATGGGTTACAACAGTTTTGGTGCAGTTTGAAAGTGTTCATTATTACTGCAGCACCCAGAAACCTGGGTACCTAATTTCCTGTTTTATGATAGACCCAAAATTTGTATTGCAACTTTCACTTTGACATATAACTTCCATCAATATATGCTTCTCCTTGCTGTTTCTAAGCTTCACCTTACTAGATTCTGTGGAATCTGAGCGATGTGGCCTCTGGAGAGATTAATGGTAGATTCAGGTGAGATATTTGGTGAAGCCTATTTGGACGTTGAGATAATCTCATCACGTTATTCATTCTTCTCAAGTGTTATGACATTTTTCACCAACTCTCCCGTTATGCAGGTGGAGTAGAGAAGGACAACGTTCTTTCAACAATGCTATGCCTTCCCCGAGACAGCTGAGACTGCTCTAACCTTGGAGGAAACCTTACATCAGGTTGGTAAGAACACCGGGAAGAGTCCACAACAGAAGCCAATTATACAGCTAACTCCAATTCTCCAGCTTGTTACACAGGAACAGCAGAAGGATATTCAGGCCTTTGACCCTGTTACACCAGAACAGGACGAGGTTATTCAGCCCTGGAGCCTGACATACAGTTAAAGGAGAATGCTAATGAGCCCCTCGAGTCTATAACACGGCACGCTGAGTAGAACATGAGGCACCAGTATCCGATTATGCAGCAGCAGGATCAGTCCATTCAGTCTCCTCAAGTCTCTAACACAAAAACTGGAACAGATTGGTACACTAGAATAATAGGAGGCCATTCAGCATGAGAACTAGAGAAGGACATACAATCATTTGAGACTTGTTGTGGAAAGGTGGAGGCAATTCACTCATGTGTCAGTTGTATCTGAACAGGAAGAGACAAATCACTCTTTCAATCCCATTTCAGGGATGGAGGAGGTGATTGTTCAGTATCTCGAACCTGTTGTGAAGCAAGATGAAGAGAACGTTCAGCCCCTCAAAATGTTGTACAGCAACAGGAAGATTCCACAATCCCTCAGGCTTCTGACGTATTATCAGGAAGAGGAGAAGCAGATTTTGAATCTGTAAATTAGGACATTCCGGCCACCAAGACTATAATGTAGGAACACCATGAGGACATTCAGCCCATTGAGCATATAGACCAGAAACTGAATGAATCCATTCAGACACTCTTGCCTATTACACAGCGATTGGAGCAGATGTTTTAAAGCTTTGTGCCTGTGACACAGGAACACAGGAAAGGGAACGTAGAGATTGCAAAAAGTTAGGAATTAGGATAATCATCTTCACTTGTCACTAAAAGGTTGTGAGCAAACTGTTGGGAATTGAGGGAAATTGTGAGACTTCGTTATTATTTAATTAACAACAGAGGATTTACAAAGATTAAATCTAAATACATCAGAATCAGCATGATATTTTAAGAATTTGCTTGCTCGAATTCTTTAAAGATATGACAAGCAAAGTAGACAATAAGGATCCATGAAATGTAAAGCACCTGGTCTTTGAAAATGCCTTGATTAAATGCTGCACAAAATATTAAGCTGTAAAATATGTGGACATGGGTTTGGGAGGAGGTTATTCGCCTGGATAGAGGGCTGGTGAGCCAACAACATGCAGACAGATGGAATATTTGTTTCGTTAGCAACCTTTGGGGTTCCATAGAGTTCGGACCACGTCACCCACAATTTACCATCCATTGTATTACTTGGATGAGAGGAGGGAAAACACTACAGCTACATTTTCAGCTGACACTAAAACAAGTGGAAAAGTAGGTTGATGTTGAAAAATTACGAATGGACATGAAAAGCTTAGATGAATGTGCCAAAATCTGGCAGCTAATATTTAACGTGGATAATATGGGATTAACCATTTTGATCAGAGGAATCCAACATGTTACGGAAATGGAGAGCGACTTCAGAGTGATTTCGTGCAGAGGCATCTGGGTGTCCACGTGCAGACCATAGAAAAATCATATGTAGATTCAGCAGGGAATGAGATAAGCAAGTGCAATTTCAGCATTTACTTGTAAAAGAATAGAGTATAAATGGAGGGAAGAATTGCTGCAACTCTGCAAGGTACTAGTGAGACGGTAACTGTCGGACTGTGTTCAGTTTTGTGGTCCTGACTGCAGTACTGATATTGTTACACCGAAGGCAGTTCAGAACAAATACATTAGATTGATTCCAGAGACGAATTTGTCTTTTGAAGCGAGTTTGCGCAGTGCAGGCCGATGCACTCTCGGTTGAGAAGAATGAGAGGAGACCTCATTGAGGTCTGGAGGATGTTAAAGATGATTGATAATGTCGGTGTGGAGTGGAGATTTCTTCATGTAGGGCAAACTAGAATAAGAGATCATAGTTTTAGGATTAGGCAGAGCAGATTGAAAACTGGGGTGAAGAGAACTTACTTTTCTCAATGGGCTGTGAATCTGTGTAATTCACTTCCCCGGTGTGCAGGGGACGCTGGGACATTGCGTAAATGAAGGTATATCGGGAGCAGGCAGGGAAATGGAACTGAGCCAGCGATGACATTAGCCATGATTGTATACAATCCCCCTTGCGCGGGCGGACCTAGAGTCAGGGGATGTAGAGTCAGTGTGGATAGAGCTTCGAAACACTAAGGGTAAAAAGACCCTCATGGGAGTCATCTACAGGCCCCCAAACAGTAGTCTGGATGTTGGAGGTAAGTTGAATCAGGAGCTGAAATTGGCTTGTCGCAAAGCTGTTACTACAGTTGTTATGGGGGATTTTAACATGCAGGTAGACTGGGTTAATCAGGATGGAATCGGGCCTCAAGAAAGAGACTTTGTGGAGTGCCTCAGAGATGGATTTTTAGAGCAGCTGGTGCTGGAGCCGACCAGGGATAAGGCGATTCTGGATCTGGTATTGTGTAACGAACCAGAATTGGTCAGTGACCTCGAAGTGAAGGAGCCATTGGGAAGTAGTGACCATAATACAATAAGCTTCAATCTGCAATTTGAGAGGGAGTGGGTACAATCTGAAGTGACAATATTTCAGTTGAATAAAGGGAAATATGGAGCTATGAGGGAGCAACTGGCCAAAGTTCAATGGTGCAATACCTTAACAGGGAAGACCGTGGAGGAACAATGGCGGATATTTCTGTGTATAATGCAGAAGATGCAGGATCAGTTCATTCCTAAAAGGAAGAAAGATCCCAGGAGGAGACATGGGCGGCCGTGGTTGACAAGTGAAGTAAAGAAACATATAAGGTTAAAAGAGAAAAAGTATAACTTAGCAAAGATAAGCGGGAAAACGGAGGACTGGGAAGCTTTTAAAGAACAACAGAGGATTAGTAAGAAGGAAATACGCAGAGAAAAAATGAGGTACGAAGGTAAACTGGCCAAGAATATAAAGGAGGACAGTAAAAGCTTTTTTAGGTATGTCCAAGGCAAAAAAATGGTTAGGACAAAAATTGGGCCCTTGAAGACAGAAGCAGGGGAATATATTACTGGGAACGAAGAAATGGCAGAGGAATTAAATGGGTACTTCAGATCTGTGTTCACTGGGGAAGACACAAGCAATCTCCCCGAGGTAACAGTGGCTGAAGGACCTGAACTTAAGGGAATTTCTATTTGCCAGGATTTGGTGTTGGAGAGACTGTTAGGTCTGAAGGTTGATAAGTCTCCGGGACCTGATGGCCTGCATCCCAGGTGACTGAAGGAGGTGGCTCGGGAAATCGTGGATGCGCTGGTGATTATTTTCCAGAGTTCAATAGAATCGGGGTTGGTTCCTGAGGATTGGAGGGCGGCTAATGTTGTGCCACTTTTTAAGAAGGGTGGGCGGGAGAAAGCAGGAAATTATAGACCAGTTAGTCTGACCTCAGTGGTGGGAAAGATGCTGGAGTCTATTATAAAGGATGAAATTACGGCACATCTGGATAATAGTAACAGGATAGGACAGAGTCAGCATGGATTTATGAAGGGGAAATCATGCTTGACTAATCTTCTTGAATTTTTTGAGGATGTAGCTCGGAAGATGGACGAGGGAGATCCAGTGGATGTAGTGTACCTGGACTTTCAGAAAGCTTTTGATAAAGTCCCACACAAGAGGTTAGTGAGTAAAATTAGGGCGCACGGGATTGGGGGCAAAGTACTAGATTGGATAGAGAATTGGTTGGCTAATAGGAAACAAAGGGAAGTGATTAACGGCTCCATTTCGAAATGGCAGGCAGTGACCAGTGGGGTACCGCAGGGATCCGTGCTGGGACCGCAGCTTTTTACAATATATGTAAATGATATAGAAGATGGTATCAGCAATAACATTAGCAAATTTGCTGATGACACAATGCTAGGTGGTAGGGTGAAATGTGATGAGGATGTTAGGGGATTACAGGGTGACCTGGACAAGTTAGGTGAGTGGGCAGATGCATGGCAGATGCAGTTTAATGTGGATAAATGTCTGGTTATCCACTTTGGTGGCAAGAACAGGAAGGCAGATTACTACCTCAATGGTATCAAATTAGGTAAAGGGGCTGTTCAGAGAGATCTGGGTGTTCTTGTCCACCAGTCAATGAAGGCAAGCATGCAGGTACAGCAGGTCGTGAAGAAGGCAAATAGCATGCTGGCCTTCATAACAAGAGGGATTGAGTATAGAAGCAAAGAGGTGCTTCTGCAGCTGTACAGGGCCCTGGTGAGACCACACCTGGAGTACTGTGTACAGTTCTGGTCTCCAAATTTGAGGAAAGACATTCTGGTTATTGAGGGAGTGCAGCGTAGGTTCACGAGGTCAATTCCTGGAATGGCAGGATTGCCTTACACGGAAAGACTGAAGCGACTGGGCTTGTATACCCTTGAGTTTAGAAGACTGAGAGGGGATCTGATTGAAACGTATAGGCTTATGAAAGGACTGGACACTCTGGCAGGAGGGAACATATTTCCGTTGATGGGGGAGTGCCGAACCAGAGGACACAACTTAAAAATACGGGGTAGACCATTTAGGACAGAGATGAGGAGAAACTACTTCACCCAGAGAGTGGTGGCTGTGTGGAATGCTCTGCCCCAGAGGGCAGTGGAGGCCCAGTCTCTGGATTCTTTTAAGAAAGAATTGGATAGAGCTCTTAAAGATAGTGGAGTCAAGGGGTATGGAGATAAGGCTGGAACAGGGTACTGATTAGGAATGATCAGCCATGATCATATTGAATGGCGGTGCAGGCTCGAAGGGCAGAATGGCCTACTCCTGCATCTATTGTCTATTGTCTATTGTCTATTGTCTATAACAGGCTTGAGGGGCTGGATTGTTCCTCGTTCTTATTCAGCCCTTCGACTGTGCTCCGCAGGAACGGGGGAGGAACGCTTACCAAACAGGAAGCAGGCCCTCTGGATAAATCAGTCTTAATCAGTTTGACAGAACGTAACCAGTGGAGTCACACAGTGACCAGTGCTTGGCCTGCAACTGTTTACAATTGATATCAATGATCAGGACGATATAACACATGTACTGCTACTAAGTTTGGTGATGACACTAAGGTAAGAAAGTCATTAAGTTATTAACAGAATTTGGAGAGTGAATGTGGATATATGGACAGGTAAAAGACTAATACTTTGCCAAGTGGAATATAATGGAATGTATACCCTGTCAGCTTTTTCAGGAAGAATGAAAGGCAGCACGTTACTGAAATGTACAGGGATTACATGACATAGTGATAGTGTGTTCTGGAGGATTCACTCTGACCCATTCCGACATGGGAAGTGTTGCTCTATCTCCATGATGATCTGCTCCCTGACAAGCCCAGTGGTCCTATTGCTCTCGGTATACACGGGATATTTTGATGAGGTTGGTTGGCAGTGGGGAATGGTGGGTGTTTTGAGCAGTGTATCCAGGGGACAGCCTTTAGCCAAGAGGCTATCCTTTCATTCCAATGGAGACCCAAAGAAGATGAGAATGGTTGGATAATTCTAAATGAAGAGGAGGTGGCTGCTGCCAGAATAGTGGGTTCTCTACCAACATGATGTCCTCTCCATGGGCACATTGTAACATTATTGGAGTAAGAGTTCCTTCAGTTCCTGTAGTTCTCCTCATTAACATGGGGGGCCCACAGAGCCATATACATCATCGGGAATCCTGTTATACGGAGAAAACACGGATACACCCGGCAGCTCTCTGCTGAAAGAGAAAACGTGCATCTCATTCAGCACATATATCGTACATTTCCGAATGTTGACATTGATGTCGACATACTAGGAGATAATGGATATGTCACCCAGTCCTGCCTGGAGGTTCTGGATCATAGAAGCTGAATGAAACAGTGATCCTAACAGCTACTGGCAGTATCGTTCTTTCCCTTGTGTGACGCTGCAGGTTGTGTTGAAGTGACACCGCTCTGTGACCAGCACCTTGTTCAATCAGTGTCCCCTAACAAACCTGCTCCTGGGTTAAGTGTAGCTTGAGAAGCTGTTCCTGGAAAACCCGGGATGGATACAGCAGATCCCTTTCCCCACACACACTGACTCTGTGGTTTCAGAGCTTCCCCTCTCTGCAGCCTCTGCTCCATTTCTTGTTCATGCTACAGACCCAGATGCTGTAACTACAATCCCCATCCAAAGTTGGGTCACCAAATCCTCAGGTCTCCCTGAATGTCTGAGGCAGCTCACTTCACAGCCTCCAGCAAACCATCCCCAACCCCTCCACTAACATTCAATAGCAGTGGGCAGTCCGAAGCAGGCTCAGCTACAACTGTTATGGACCTGACCAGACCAGACCCTGTCAAAATATTTTAAGCAGGCAGCTTCGATCTTAACTTTTCCTTATTTTAAATGTAGATGTGAACTGTGTGTTCCAGATGTGTTGCAACTGGTCACCCCACTCAACGTTAAGCAAAATGCAATCCATTCAAACGCTGTAGTTAAAACACAATGAAAGAGAAGAACAGATTGTGATAGCTTCTCTACAGGAACACCTACGCAAACAACAGATACGGTGCTTTCTACTAATTAACTGAGCGAATACAGGAACATCCCATAAACACATCCCCTGGCAAAAAGGTAAATTCAGACACAAAGTCTTATGTGCAGTTCTCCAATCCAGGAGGAAGCAACATTAAGAGAGTTTTCAGAGAGAATAGCAGCTAGGGATCATGTATTGAAACTTCTAACCTTTCTGTGACCCCGAGCAGCTTCTGAATGCTGCAGCTAAAATCAAAACGAGATATCTGGTCTGTGAGAGCTGTCCGCTGTCCGTCCATTGTTCCCACAGTTTTGATAAAATCTAACCGCCTCCTCAGTTACATAGTTAAGCTGTTTTCAGGCGGCAGTTCGGCATTTCTGCCTTTAAGACCTCTTTTCACACAAAAAAACAAGAGAAAATAACTTTTTAAAAGTGGCAGCATCGTCACAACTCCCCGTTTGAAAAAAAATCAATATACAAAGATGGACTCACTTTAAACCTTCTGTTCTTACTGTTTCAGTATGTCGCAATATGTATATATTGCACTGAAAGCATTCACAACTCCATTCTATTTCAGTCAGTTTACTCCTGCCATAGAACCCCTCTGTTTTTCTTCATCCAAGTCTCGACAACTTGTCAGCAACTACGGTTTCTCTCCTGTCACTTGTATAACTTCCAAATTGAATGGCAACAATAATAACTCTATTTGAACAGACTGGAAGTTTTCACCCTACGTTTCTCTAAAAACGTTCAGGCGTTATAATCAGTCTATATATTTGTCTAAGACACGTCATTGGCAATTTAAATGCTGAAATGTTGTAATGCCAACACCAAGCGCAAGGCGTCCTTCCCAAGTATTATATATTTCTATTCATGGTTATCCCGGATACTCCAACCACACGTTACATAATAGAGCACTTTTCATCTCTCCAATAGTCCTTCTGAATGACATATCTCCTCATGTCTCAGCTTAAATGTTTTTCATGTTTCTGTACCTCTTAATGCTGTAACCCCTTTACCTGCTACTCCTGGTCGATGCCACTAAACCTTACTCTCACAGTTATATATTTTAAGATCTAGAACATTGTTCTCAATCCCTCTCAGAAACCAAACTTTGATTTATGGACCAATTGATAATCATTAGCCATTTAAGATTCTAATCATGTCATTTCAACACTCTATTCTTCCACACGAGTTCTCACGACTACAGGGAATGAGTTTTTAAACAAATTCAAAGTAAGAATCTCTCTAACAGTTTAATAATACCCTGACTCACCTTTCAAAATTACTTTGTTTAATTCCTTCAACTCAATGTGCGTTTAACCAGGGACGACATTATAGATTCTAAAACGTTATCTGTAAGCTTCTGGCACAACCTAACATGCTCTTCTGATGGCTTTCTTCACCTTCTCGTACTGGCCAGATACCTCCTCCAATAGGGATGCAAATACCTCACACCTTACACCTATCAGCTTTGTTTGAATTAACAAAATCCACATGGTCACTGGCCACCGCATTCGTGTAGCTACTTTCTCAAATGAAATTGAAAAGACTTCTACATCCTTCTCATCAAATGTAGACAATGCCTGTACATATTTAAACAGATCCCCATCAGGCCTTGGCCTACCATAGAGTTGCTCGTCCTCACTATCATCCTCATCCAGCCTACCATCTCCCTTCATCTCCCCCCTGCTTAGTCGACTTTACTCTCAAATTGCTAACTTCTGAAGTTGAAAATCTCTGGTTTTTGCTTTTCTTTTTCCTTCTTCTGTCTTTCACCTTCCTCTCCTTTTCTTTTAATTCTACTTTTAATCATATTTCAAACTGTCTCAATTCCTTTTTGTGTTCAAGTTGTGTTATCTGCAAATGAATTGCAGCCATTTCCCAAGATTTTGATGGTGTTTCCAACAAAATTTAAATGCAAAGCTACAGCTGTAATTATCTCTCCTTTTCTCACAGACAAACACACCCCCAACTCCAGCTTGTCTGCTAATTCTAAAAGCTTTGCCTTACTCACGTTTGGTAAAATCTCCAACTTCACTTCTTCCACACCCAGATAAGTCTTAGAGACAGAAATAGCCATTGCTACACAAAGCACTGTACAAACCAACCGAATTCAACGCCCAGACCAAAAGACACAAAACAAAAAAAAGACGCTGCATTTGAGCCCAAAACCCTCCCTGTGCACATTCTCCCCGTCCCCGCGTTAGTTTTCTCCAGATGTGCCATTTTCTTCCCACAGCCTCAAGAAATGCAGGTTAAGTGAAATGGCCATGTTAAATTGCCCGTACTGTTCAACGATGTGTAGGTTAGTTGCACTAGTCAGGGGTAAATATAG
Organism: Chiloscyllium punctatum; assembly: GCF_047496795.1. Lineage (NCBI taxonomy): Eukaryota > Metazoa > Chordata > Chondrichthyes > Orectolobiformes > Hemiscylliidae > Chiloscyllium > Chiloscyllium punctatum. Next base: position 181,390 of record NW_027309818.1, read on the forward strand.
AGTAATGGGGAGGGAAATGCATCTAGGTAATTTACGCTTTGGAGGGTTGGTGTTGAGTTGATGGGCCAAATGACTTGCTTCCACACTGTAGGGATTCTAATCCTGAAGCCAATTTGGGATGATCGATTTCGAACAGGACAAATGTCCCCAGTTTGCTGTGGAACAGAGAAGACTGAGCTAAAATACTTTCAGATGGTAACCTGGATGCCCACCTTGTCGAAGGTTAGATTCTCAACAGTATGGAAACAGGCCGTATGCCCTAACAAGTCGACACTGTCCCATGGAAGACCAAACCACCCAACCCCACTCCCCTACACCATATTTGCCCCTGACTAATGCATCTAACACTTTGGGCAATTTTCATAGCCAATTCACCTGACCTGCACATCTTTGGATTGTGGGAGAAAGCCAGAGCACCCAGAGGAAACCCATGCAGACACAGCTAGAATGTGAAAACTCCACACAGTCATATGTGAGAATTGAATCCGCGTCCCTGGTGCTGTGAGTCCGCAGTGCTAACCACTGAGACACTGTGCCATCCCACTAGCTTACAGTAAATGCAGTTGTCAAATGGGTATTCCAGATGTGATCCGGCTGGTCAAACCACGTAACTTTAAGCAAAACACAATTTATTTAAACTCTCCATTAAAAATACATACAAAAATTAGAGGCGTTTATAATAACTTTACTGGGAATCTTAACAGAATAATAGATACAGTACCATCCACTAATGAACTGTTCCAATGTACTAACATCCCTTAAAATCATCCCTTGGCAAAAAGGCACATCCAAGGTCAATCAGTCTTGCACGCAGTTCTCCAATCCAGGAGGACACACCAAAGACAGGTTTTAGAGAGAATAGCAGTGAGGGATCATTCACTGAAGCATCCAACCTATCACCGAATGCAAGCACCTGGTGACTGTTATAGCTCAGAAAAACTGGAAAGCCTGGTCTGTGAGAGCTGGCCTTTGTTATCATTATTAATGTAAAGAAACCCTACAAGCCTCCTAAGTTAATAACTTCAGCTTTTTCCAGCAGACAGTATGGCATTTAAGATCTCTTTTCAAAGAAAATGAGACAATAACATTTTTAAAAAAGTGACAACATTGTCAGAGATGTTCGATAACTGGCCCTTTACAATAATGCTCAAGGGGATTCTTCGTGTTTCTAGCCACGCAATCAACTCAGAGGGACAAACACAGATGTCAGATGTTCAGTGGACAGGCACAGAACACCTTTCAAAGACGTGAGTCAATGCAGCTGAAACCTATCCAACATGGAGCACCACATGGTACACACTGGGAATTGAACATCATCCCGATACACACACCAACCCCGGAACATGGAATACCATATGGGACACACCGAGAAGAGAACAGTAGCCAGACACGCACACCCATCTCCAACATGGAACACATCGGGAAGTGATCAACAGCCCGACAGACACCCCGACTCCTGAATATGGAACACCACATAGGACACACCGGGAAATGAGCAACAGCCCGACACACATCCTCTGTCCATTGAACACCACATGGACACACCCGGAAGTGAAAAACAACCCGACGCTCAAACCCCTGTCCATGGAGCATCACATAGAACACATCGGGAAGTGAAAAACAGCAAGACTTGTATATGGAACACCACATGGGACACACCGAGAAGTGAACAAAAGCACAAGACACACAATGTCACTGTTTTGGAACTTCACAACGTCAGTACTCTATACACAAGGGAGCCAAAAACCAAGTCCAGGGAACGATACAGTGGGACAGAATGATCCACATTAAAGACAGAAACAGACAGTTAATTAACTGAAAGCATGTTGTGGAAATAAAGAGAAAAAAGACTGGGTAATGTGACTAACTGGAGGATTGACTCTTAGAGAGCAAAATTACAAGAATGAGAATATTGAAAAAAGGTATTTTCAGATCAGCTGAAATGGTTTGTTTAATAAAATTCTAAAATGGCTTCACAGAACACATCAAGCAACATAAACTTGGAGAAGATGACCGACTAACACGGAGAGCTGTGCAGACCATGCTAGTGCTCAGTAAACTGGATTATCTGCCCTGCGTGGGGAGTATTGGAGACTTTTACTATCATGTGAGAATGATACACATATCAAATTCACTGAGCTGGGAAAGTTTTCTATCTCCATTAGACCAGTATAAGATGTGAGTGTGAGCGTTTGTATGCGTGTGGTGGGGGGGCGTGCATTTGGGGTGGTTGAATGTGAAAATCGTTCCATGAGAGAAAATACACTGAAAGGAAACCAGGTTAAATATGAACAACTGTCAGGGATTTGGATAATCGACAGAAAGAAACTGAGGGATGTTTCATGGAAAAATGAGTTTAAGTGTTTGAGAATATTAAAAGAAAGATATTTCCAGACACTATAGCGGTATGGATCAGCGTGTTCAGGAACTTCAGTTGGATGGGATTTTTGTCTGAGTCCGAATCAGATTTGTTTCTGCAGGTTTCAACCCGAAAGAGTCAGCAGCAGATTGTTGTCATCATGAAGTCTGTATTTCACGGCTTAAGGTTCAAACAACAGATGGGTTAAGTCAGTGCAGTACATTCTGGAACAGTGAGTAGTTAAAATTAATAATGGTCAGGGCATGGTGTCAGGAATCAACTCATGGCCAAAGAGATCACCAAAGTTTTGATTCGTCTGTGTCAAACACCACCTGCAAGTTCCCCTCCAAGCCACTCACCACCCTGACTTGGTGTTCCTTCACAGTCGTTGGGTCAGAATCCTGGAATTCCCTCCCTAACGGCATTATGGGTCAACCCACAGCAAATGGATTGCAGCAATTCAAGAAGGCAGCTCACGACCACCTGCTCAAGGGCAAATAGGAATGAGCTGTCAATGTTGGCCAGCCAGGGATTTCGAAGTCCAGAATTGAATTAAAAAAAGGTATTGGCCAGGTATGGGACGGAGTCCCTGGAGGGAAATGGAGTTTGTAAACATAATAATGGGCAATGACCTCCACACTCCCAATATTTAAATAACAAGGACAGTGAGACAATGGTTCACATCTGAAACTGAATAGGTCAACACAGAGACCCATGAGTAACACTGCCAGGAGCAAGGAGGGAGACAGTAATTGAACAAGTTCCCTGATGCAGTTAGTAGTAGTCTGTGGAGTCAGTATCTGGATTCAGGGTCTCAACATGAACAATAATAGTCACAAGAAGTGAAGACTATATGAAAGAACAATAACGCAGTCATAACTGGTTTCTAGAAAAAAAAACTTAGCTGGACGGTGAGACTTACCAGGGACACCAACGATAGACAGGAAAGGATAATAAAAATATTGAATAATGTGAAGTGCAAAATAGATCCGCCATGATAATGATAGCCAATCATAATATCGCGAAAGGTATGAAATATCATCGGATAAATCCCTGTTCATTGTTGGAACATTCCAGACTAATGTTCATAGTATATGATCGCTCCTCCCCATCTCCATCTGGAGCTCCTTATCCCTGTTAGTGCTGTCGGTGATGCTCCCGTTCATACTATGGGATAACACATTGAACGATTCCCATTTATCATTAAAAGATGGAAACTCTCCACTGGGATGATTAAAGTCTATGGAGACTAACATTAATCACAGTCACGGAACAAACGGGCTCAGTTAACCCCTTCCTTACATAAAAGTTCATATCATCATAAATGAGAATATTTACTCAGTCTCGATGGAATGGATGAGGGTTACTGACGGACGGACTATAGATATTTTTTTTCCTTGTACGTGGTAGTATTGCCAGAGCACTGCGGGGCTGTATATGTCCCACTCGGGTATCGGACGGAGGTGAGGGGGAGGTGAGGGTGCAGCTTTTCTAAATTTTGTGGTGGCAGGGGACGGTGCCAAGAGTGGCGGGTGGGTTGTTGGGTGGCGTGGACCTGACAAAGGGGTCACGCCGGGAATGATTTTTATGGAACGCAGATCGGGGTGGGGAGGGAAATATATCCCTGGTGGTGGGGGCCTGTTTGTAGGTGGCGCAAATGGGGGAGGATAATTCATTGTATCTGGAAATTTGGCGGGATGGAAGGTGAGGCACAGGATGTTCTTGACCTGTTGAGTTTGGAGGGGTGATTGTTGAAGGCAGAGGTATGGAAAGTGGATAAGATGTAATGGATGGCCCCATCGACCATGTGGGAAGGGAAATTACTCTCTTTGAAGAAGGAGGCCATCTGGGATTTACACTGGGTTAAGAGTGTGGTCCTGGAAAATCAGAACGTGTCAGGCAGCATCCGAGGAGCAGGAAGATTCGACGTTTTGGGCAAAAGTCCTTAATCAGGAATAGCGCTTTTGCCCGAAACATTAATTCTCTTACTCCTCGGACGCTGCCTGACTTGATGTGCTTTACAAGCACCGCACTCTGACTGTAATCTCCTGTATCTGCAATATTCATTTTTCCCTACATGCTATGTTCAGCCAGTTCTGTAGTACTGCCTTTAATTTTGTTCTCACTGCTGTAGGAAATATGTTGTTCAACTAGAAAGCATGCCAAAAAGATTTACAAGTATATTGAGAGTGTTGGGTGGGGCGGTGGTGGCGAGTGATATTGAGCTACACGGGAGTAGTAAATGAGAAAATGGGCTGGGGCTATATATCCCTGGAGCGTTGTTTCTGAGGAGTGACCTTACTGAGGTTTATCGTGGTTAATCCTGATGCTCCAGGGTGAGCTATGCCAAAGGCGAGGGAAATAGTCAGCACAATTATTCTCATTAAAACTGGACAATTATTCATCAACAACATGTTGCCGAATGATAGAGGTAGACTGAAGAATGGGACTGGCCGGAGGAGTCAGAATTTGGATGGTCCAATCACATGAATGAGAATAAAAATAAAGGCATTGCCATATCAACTGAAAGGATTAGTGATATCACATTCTCAATCCACCTCACAGAACCAGACCGGACACCATACACCCAGAGGAGATATCTGTTCAGCATGGAAAACTGCGCAGTCCAGGCTAGTGCACTGCTGAACACTACACTGCAATCAGTCCAGAGCGGAACACTGGGCACACTGTCGCAGTGCATTGATCGATAAACCCAGATGAGATATGCGTTCAGCAGGAAGCACTGTGCAGACCGGGCTGGTGTACTGTGCAATACAATCACAATTTACCTAGAGTGGAAAGGTATGCAGACCACAATAGTGCATTAATCTATAAACCCAGATAAACTATGTGTTCAACAGGAAGCACTGTGCAGACCTGGTTGGTGTACTGTGCAATGCAACCACAATTTACCCAGAGTATGCAGACCACAGCAGTGCATTGATTTATAAACCAAGATGAGATATGCGACCAGAGTGTGGAACTGTGTCCATCATCTCAGTGCATTGCTCAGCAACACTGTGTTAGATCACTGCCCAGCGTGGGGAAACTTGCAGCCCATGCTGGAAGTAACAGGATGTACAGCTCCAAACCATTTACAGCTCCATATCCCCATTGTATCTTGACACAGGGGTGCTGTGGGTGTGAACATCACAGCCAGAGAGAAATGGCGGGGAATCAGTTCAAGAGTCAACAAATGGGAGGGGTTTGGGTAATAGACAGAGAGAGCGAGATTGAGAGACAATGTCATGGAAGGATTTGTTCCCAGGATCCAGAATTCTGAATTGAAGACATTTCAACGGTATCCTGCAACATGAGCCAGTGTTTCCAGGAATGATGGGTGAATCAGATACTGGTGTGAGTTCAGATGATGGAGAGTATTGAGGATGAGCATTTGTTTGGCAGCTTTGTAACTGAGAGTCGGGCCAGCAGAATCTTCGACACATTGGGCTGCATCTAACAATAATTTATCACAGTGATATTTTCACTGAGTATGACAGAAGGATTGTCTGTATGAGACTGAGCTAGTTTCCTGGTGATATCTCAACGAACTCACCTCATTAACTCCCTATCCCACCTCATGGCATCCCTCTCATTCAATGCCAGCTCGATTTTCCTTCATGGTTGAAGGTACTCACGAACGTCCGCATGACTCTAGATATTCCTTGATCCCTGGCACTGGTGCCATCTTCAAAAGGCCAAAGGGCACACGGTTCAGCTTTCTCCGGTTGGAGCTGCCTTGCACAGTTTACCAGGAGCATTGCAGATAATGGATAATTGCACAACGGTTTGTCAACAGAGTCAGGGAAATCCTGGTGGATGAGCTAGTACAGAGGAGGACCATTCTCTTACTAGAGTGGGCCACACTACCAGACCCATCGAGCTTGGTCTGAACTCACCACCCAATTCAGTAGAGTTTCTGCGGTCTGAAGAAATGTCCAACAATACAGAACAAGCACCAATAACCTTCCCTGTTCTGTCAGGACAAGGGTCACCGTATTCTCTCTACTTCCTCATACTCACTGCATATCTGTTATAGCACCGAGCCCTGAACAAGGCTCATGCTTCACCACTCTCACTACTACCAGCAGTCTCCTTTTCTCTCTCTCTCCCTCCACTTTACCCCCCACACCAATAACACTGCATTGATAAAACAGTGTGGACTGACTGCCTCGGGACACCTCACAATGTCCCTCACCTACACCAGCACTAACAGCAAGGCCACACACTCCCACCCCTCTCCCTCCCTTTCTCCCATTCCAGGAGAAACAGCTTGAAATAGGACAGAAAGGGCCAAGTCGAGAGTGGCTTATGTGTAGTGCCTGAGATACATTCCGTCACCCCCACCAACATGTGGGGAGGACTCTGATACAAGCCAGAGAGAACCAGGACGCCTCGTGTGGAGATTCCGAAACATCCACGTCCCACCAACTGAGAAAGGAGCAATGCTCAGTGAAGAGCAATTCTCACTTTAAACCCACTGGCAGTTCTGTTCACCCTGACACAACATAAAATCCGTGGCCCTGATGCCATCTCCCTTTTAGGTTGAGCTGGTACAAATGAATCCCCACGGTCTCGGTGGGTAGGAGGGTAGGCTCACAACGCATCGTCACCACCACCTCCCAGGAAGGGAGCATGGAGGCTCCCTCCTCCGCTTCCTCCTGCAAACAGCTCAGATACTGAAACTAATCTGTGATATTTTCTGCTCTCTCCACTTGTCCTGACATTTATGCTCATACACACGCAGTGCCCTCTGCTCCAACGCCCCTTTATACTTGTACAGAATGTATTATATTGGTTTCAGAGTTATTCCTACCAAGGTACATCACCTCCCACTGCACCTCACATTGATTCTGATCTCCCACAAACCTGCACCCTACAGCAATGTGTCACTCTCCTGCTGGATTTCCACGCTGATCTCCATGAACTTTATAATTCATCCAGGTTTGGTATCTGCAAATATTGAAATTGTCCTACAGGCACACTCCACACAGAAATACTGACTCACTCACTATTGTGAACAAGTGCAAGACTAACACAGACCCTGAGGACAGACCTAAATACTGGCAAACACCAGACAGAATAATTGAAATATTGACAAGGCGACCATGGAGCAAGAGAACTACTGGCAGGAACTCCATGTCTCTGTGTGTTTCTGTGTATTAGTGAGTGTCTCTATGACTCGGAATTAGTGTGTGTGTATCTGTGTACATCAGTGTGAGGTGAGTCTGCAGTCTCTATGGTGCTTACAGTGATGTCGTATCCCCCAGATACGGGATCCGATGAAGGGTCCATTCACTTTTGTCCACAGATGCTGTCAGACCGGCTGAGCTTTCTGTTGCTGTCAGTCTCTGCTGGCCTCCCCATACAACTGTACATGTGGGAGTGGAGGGTGATAATCATCAGGTATTCAATTTTGGAGGGACAGAGGGAGGGGTGCAGCTCAAAGCACCATCCAAACACAGACAGATACACACACACAAACACACATACACAGATACACAGACACACACACACACTCACACAGACGCATACACAAACACACACATACACACAGACACAGGCACACCTACTCACAGAAACAGGCACAAACAGACACACACATACACACACAACACACACACACACACACACACACACACACACACACACATATGCAGTCAAAAACAGATGCATGCATCGATGGACACACACTCACAGAAACAAACACACACGCAGGCACACATACAGCTGCACACAGACACACACCCATACTCAGAGACACCCCACACCCACACAGACACAACCACACAAACACACACACACACACACACCCGGATGCAGAATGACACAGACGCACAAACAGATACACAGAGACGTACATACGCAGACTGACATACACGCACAGACTCGTGTCCCTCAGGCCTACATTCTGATGTTCCATTCAGCCCTTCAGACGTGCTACACAGGGGCAGATCGAGGCCACTCCAATGGTTAGGTGTAGTTTCGGAAATGTATTTTGAAAATCCAGACTGGGTCAGGAAGTGAACCCCCAATCCATCTTTCCATGTTTCCCATCTCTATAACATCTGCTTGAGATGTGGGTCAGACCCAGGTACGCTGGGAATGCAGGGGTTAACCCAGGGTTAACTCAAAAAATCTTCTGCTCTCCTTGAATGCAACGTTGTACAACACAACTTCCAGGAAAATAACCAGTTACTTTCCAAAAGAATAACATGACAACATAACAAATGGGAGCAGGAGTAGGATATTCGGCCCCTCAAGCCTGCACTGTCTTTCAATAAGTGCATTGCTGATCAATCAAGCGCTCAACACCACTTTCCTGCTAACCCCTTGCTTCGCCCAACTTGCTGATATGTGAAAAGCCATTCACCCCGTCAGTGTCCCTTGGATGCTGCCTGAACGGTTGTTCTTTTTCAGCATTACACTCTTTCAACACAGACACACATACACACACACATACGCACAGCCACCCCACACCCAGATACACACATGCCCAGATGCAGAGAGACATGCAGGTGCACAACCAGACACACAGAGATGTACACACGCCGACCGACACACACATACAGGCACACATACACAAAACACACACAGCCACAGATGTCACCAGTTTAGTCATTTCCCCTCCCCCCACCTTATTCCAGATCCAACCCTACAATTCGGCCATTCCTTCTTGAACTGTACAACCTGTTCGTCTTCCTTCCCACCTATCCACTCCACCTTCCACTCTAAACTATCACCTTCAGCCCACCTTCATTTAACAATCGCCTTCCCAGACTTTCCCCCCAGACCACTGCCTTCCATTTATCCTTCGGAACCCTTGGCCCACAAGCTTCATTCCTAATGAAATGGTGATGCTCGATATTTCGACTCTCCTGCTCCTTGGATGCTGCTTGAACAGTTGCGCTTCAGCACCACACTCTTTCAAGACAGACACACACACGCACACACAAAGACACAGAAACAAATACACAGACAGCCTCAGGCACAGACAGACACACGTAACGACACACACACAAACACACTGACAGCCACACTTCCGACCCATGAAGGCAACGACATTCTCCCTCCACACACAGACACTCTCCCTCCCCACACACGCAAACCTAGGCTCACACACAGGCACACACAGGTGCGCACAGACACACAAACACACACACACGGACAAACATACTCAAACAGTCACATGCACACCCACAATCCCCACACATGCACACATCCGCTAACACAGGCACACACAAACAAATATATACACTCAAATAGACACACCCAAACACAGGCGCAGACACATGCATAACAAACACGAACACACAGACATAAACACACATAGACACATTCACACACATAGGCACAAAGATACACAAACAGACAGACATACACACAGGCATGCAGACAGATGCTCACACTCATTGACGTACACCACACAGGAAACACACCCATACAAACCAACACACAGGCAAGCACACACACAAACACACACACACACACAAACAGATAGATACACACAACCCCCCATACACAGACACCCACATTCCCCACACACATGCACACACACAGAGATGTACGCTGACACACAGGCACGCACACACACAGAACAAGGGCACACACTAACACACACACAGATACACAAAGACATGCATATACACGCGGACGCACATACATACACACAGCTGCCCACACAGGCATACAAACACATACACACACTCACAGATGCACATACACACATTGACGCACACATGCACACACACACGCACGCACACCCACATCCATTAAAATGCAATGTTTAGTGATTTACCCTTACAAATAAGCTTAGATGTAAGAAAGGATTGAAAAGTCCTAAAACGCTCCAACAGAGCATGGCATTGTATCATTTTCAGCACAAGAAGGAGAGGCAGAGGGAGAGGGAGGGGAGGAAGGGAGGCTTTGAACACCACTCAATGATTCACCCCAAAACAAAACAGTTCCCATTCCACACAGATGCAGAAATAGAGATGCAAACATGCATACACACACTAATGCAGAACACTCAAAGAGATAGATACACATATAGTCACACAAATCGACAAGCGCGGACAGAAATATGCAGATGTATACAAACACACATGCAAGCATAGAGTTTTACAGGGGGTTTGAAAACAGACATATCAGCCCATACACTCAATTCTAACGATAATCTCAAACTAAACTCGTTCACGTTCCAGCGCTTGGAACATATTTTTCCAAACCTTCACTTATTCTTGTACTTAATAAAATGTCGTTTAAACGTTGTAACTTTCCCCAAATCTATCACTTCTGAGGACGTTCATGCCGTACACGAACCAAACGATGTGTAATCATAATGCACTTCATAAGTCCTGATCAGGTATACACAAGAACTCTGTGGGAAGCTCGATTGCTGGAAATCTTGATGAGTTGTTCTTATCATCAATAGCCATAGCTGAGGTGCTGGAATACATGAGGCTGACTAAACGTGGTGCGATTATTAAACAAACTGACAAGGAAAAGCCAGGGAACAATAGACAAGTGAGCCTGACATCGGTGGTGGGCAAGTTGTTGGAGAGAATCCTAACGACAGGATTTACATGTATTTGGAAAGGCAAGGATAGATAAAAGAAGGTCAACATGACTTTCTGCATGGGCGGTCATGTCTCACGAACTGGATTACTTTTTATTTTAAGAAGTAGCAAAAGGCATTGATGAGGGCAGAGCAGTGGACATGATCTATATTGGCTTCAGTAAGGCATTAATCAAGGTCCCGCATGAAAGAGTTGTGAGCAAGGTGAGATCTCATGGAATACAAAGAGAACTAGCCATTTGGATACAGAACTGGCTCTAAGATAGAAGACAGAGGGTTGTGGTGAAGGGTTTTTTTTCAGACTGGCGGCCCATGTCCATTGGTGTGCCATAAAGATTGGTGCTGGTTCCACTGCTGTTCATCATTTACATAATTGATTTGGATGTGAACACAGGAGGTATGGTCAGTAAGTTCATATTTGACTCCAAAATTGAAGGAGCAGAGGACAGAGAAAATGATTACCTCAGATTATAGCGGGAACTTGATCAGATGGACTAATGAGTTGAAGAGTTGCAGATGAATTTAATTTAAATAAATGTGAAGTGCTACATTTTGGAAAGGAAAATCAAGGCTTAGCTTATACATTTAATGTTAAGTCCCTGGGGACTGTTGCTAAACAAAGAGATCTTGGAGAACAGGTTCATAGTACTTTGAAAGTGGCGTTGCAGGTATATAGGATATTGAAGATGGTGTTTGATATGCTTGTCGTTGTTGGACACTGCATTGAATGTAGGACTTGGAAGGTCATATTGCGGCTGTGCAGGACATTGGTTAGGCCACTCTTGAATAATTCGTATAATTACGGTATCGCTATTCGAGAAAGGATGTGTGAAACCTGAAAGGATTTAGAAAAGATTTACAAACATCCAGGTTTGGATGTTTTGAGATTTATGGAGAGGCTGAACATGCCAGGGTTATTTTCCCTGGAGCATCAGCGGTTGAGAAGTAATCATAGAAGTTTATAGACACACAAGTGGAATGGATAGTGTCAATAGCCAATGACTTTCCCCCGGGGTTGCACGCTCCAAATCCAGAGGACATAGGTTTAAGGTCAGAGGGGAAAGACTCAAAAGGGAACTAAGGGGCAACGTTTTCAATGAGAGGGTGCTGTTTATGTAACGAGCTGCCAGAAGAAGTTGTGCAGGCTGGGAAAATTACAACATTTAAAAGGCATGTGGACGGGCACATGAATAGGAGGTGTTTAGGGGGATATGGGCCAAATGCTGGCAAATGGAACTACATTAATATAGGACATCTGTTTGGCAGGGACAAGCTGGGTAGAGCTGGGTAGCTCTATAATACGTCTTCTGTATACCTTTTTCCTGTCATCTTAAAATTACCACATCGTCTTGAAATCCACCACCCAAAGGAAAGGGCACCTTCCATTCAACATTATCTATACCCCTTTTTGTTTTATAAACCTCTATAAAGTTGATAGGGTTTCAACTTTCCAAGCTGCAGCGGAAAAGGTCCTTGTCCATCGAGCCTGTCCTTATAACGTAAACACTCAATTCCGTGAAACAGGGAGAAAGTGAGGACTGCAGATGCTGAGGATCAGAGCTGAAAAATGTGTTGCTGGAAAAGCGTAGCAGATCAGGCAGCATCCAAGGATCAGGAGAATCGATGTTTTGGGCCTAAGCCCTTCTTCAGGAATGAGGAAGATGTGCCAAGCAGTCTAAGATAAAAGATAGGGAGGGGGGACTTGCGGGGGGTGGGAGGGGGGGGGCGTTGGGAATGCGATAGGTGGAAGGAGGTTAAGGTGAGTGTGAAATGGCAGAGAGGGGGTAGGGGTGGAGAGGTCGGGAAGAAGACTGCAGGTCAAGAAGGCAGTGCTGAGTCCGAGGGCTGGGACTGAAAAAAGGTTGGGGGGAGGGGAAATGAGGAAGCTGGAAAAATCTGCATTCATCCCATGTGATCGGAGGGTTCCTAGGCGGAAGATGAGAGCGAATATTAAGGAGGTCGCAACAGAGCTACTGAAAGAATTACTGACTATTCGTCAAAGCTGGTTAGATTCTGGAAAGGATCCTGCAGACTGGAAAACAGCAATTGTACCCCTAAACATTTAAAACAGGACGGAGACGGCAAACAGAAAACTAAATAGCTTGATGTCGGCTGTGAGAAAAACATTGGAACCTTTTATGAGGAATGTGATAACTAGACACTTGGAAAATAATGATATGATTTTCACCACGGCCCCTGTTTCCCAGCATTTCTGGAAGTTCGTTTCTGCACCTTCTTCTGTGGAGACAGAACCAATGTATTCCTCTCAGCAGGCAGGTGGCTCTTATCAGCTTGTAATATATCGGAGGACTGCACTCCGGACATGTCGCTCACTCCTGCCTGGAAAGTTCCAGAATCATTCCAGTTCACTTCATGGTGAGTGTCAGCACAGTCATGTCCCTGGTGTGAGTTTGAAGGAGGATACATAGCTCAGTGACTACCTCATTTTTGAAAGACGCTGGTTTCACATTTTACACTTGGAAATGGTCCAGCTGAGACAAATGTTCCTGGAAATTCCTGGTAAGAACATGAAGTGCCCTGGTCGTCCCTGTGTACACAGTTTCTCTTCTGTGTATCCACAATTCCATGTGTTTACCATGGACCAGAACACTCTGTAAATGCAGTGCTCATATCTCGTCCAGAGTTGGGTCACGATACACTTGGATATCCCTGAATAGACGCAACAGCTGGTAACACAAACCTGTGAAAAGCGTCCACAGAACATCTCTTTACTCTGTAATTACTGGAGCAAGTCAAATCCTCACACACGGTGCACCCAACCAGTGTTGAAAATGTTTCTGTTCTTAGCAGAAAATACAGTTACATCTCTGCACGGCCCTACAGTTACACTTAATTTCTTTTTAAAAAAAATCAGTTGACAATGTGCCATTCCGTTTCTTTGTCTCTCAGCAACTATAAGGGCGGCACCGGTATTGCCGAAGAAGTTGATCATTACACTCAGAGAAGAAAGACAGAGGGAATATAACTCAATGTAAACCGGGGCACCTCTAAATTCACATGATATTCAGGAATATGGGAAAAGGGGGAAATTTTAGAGTAAGCTCCCATGTTATTTTTCTTCTGCTTCATCATCAGCAGTTCCTATGTTTGCTTTTCATTCCTCTCTCTCTCTCTCTCTTTCTCGCTGGGCATTTCTACATCCACTCAACGAACCTTTTCCCTCACCCATCCGACCATCTCTTATAAATAACATTACTTCCCAGTTTTTTTCAGTTGTGATGTAGGGTCACTGGATTCGAAACTTTATCTGTTTTTCTCCTGACAGAGGCTTCCATACTTGCTGAGATTCACCAATATTTTCAGAGGCTGTGCAATTTTATTTCAGATCTCCATCATCCACAGTTCCTTGGTTTAATTCCCCTTTAATTCTGTTGTTTCACGAGATGTCAGCATCACCGGCAAGGGCAACATTTATCATCCATCACTAATTGCCGTTGACTGCGAGACCATTTGTCAAGACAATATGGAGCCAATCTTTTTTTGTGACAGTTGATTTCTTTACCAAAGGCTATCATTGAAATAATAAAAGAAATCCTGATGGTTTATGGTTGCTGTTTGTAAAATGAGGTTTCTTTCCAATTGTTGCCACTTGAATTTAAGTTCTATCATTGATTCTGGTAGAATTTGAAACAATGCCTTTAGTGTCATGACACAGCAAGTTAAATTATTATTCTGATATGAGGTTCCTATTATGAAATAACTGGAGAGACAAGTACAAGCTTGTAGTCAAAATATTTGTAACTGGAAGAGTGGCCAGAAAAGAACTGGAGCCGTAAAATCTGAAGTTAACAAGGGGGCAGATGATGGCTTATTTTGGAACAGCACTGAGGCAGAGATGGAGACTGGGGATATTATAATGGTGGGTGTAGGCAGGGTTGATAACAGAGAGAATATAGAGACATAGAACAGTTCAGGGCAAAAGGAAAACTCATGTCTGAACAGTCTTGTTCCTTCTTAGATGTTTATGAGTTAGGATTCGGAAATTGATAGAAATGACGTGGAATTTGTGACTGAAACTGAACGTAACAGGTTATGTATTTGTTAAATATAACTAACAGAAATAGCAATAACCTTCACCATCGCTAATAGAATTGACAGAAATAGGCTTACCAGGGACAACAGTAATAGCGAGTATAGGATAGTAACCTGCCTGAATAATCATTAGGACGGATCATATCCGCAACTCTAACCATGCCCAATCCCGAGAAAGCAAGTACAGACCCAAGGACAAACTATTGTCCATTGTTGGAACATCCAGTCTAATGCTCTCAGATTCTGATCCACTGTTGGAACATTCCAGTCTAATGCTCTCAGATTCTGATCCATTGTTGGAACATTCCAGCCTAATGTTCTCAGATTCTGATCCATTGTTGGAACATTCCAGTCTAATGCTCTCAGATTCTGATCCATTGTTGGAATATTCCAGCCTAATGTTCTCAGATTCTGATCCATTGTTGGAACATTCCAGTCAAATGTTCTCAGATTCTGATCCATTGTTGGAACATTCCAGTCTAATGCTCTCAGATTCTGATCCATTGTTGGAACATTCCAGCCTAATGTTCTCAGATTCAGATCCATTGTTGGAACATTCCAGTCGAATGCTCTCAGATTCTGATCCATTGTTGGAACATTCCAGTCTAATGCTCTCAGATTCTAATCCATTGTTGGAACATTCCAGTCTAATGCTCTCAGATTCTGATCCATTGTTGGAACATTCCAGTCTAATGCTCTCAGATTCTGATCCATTGTTGGAACATTCCGGCCTAATGCTCTCAGATTCTGATCCATTGTTGGAACATTCCAGTCTCATGCTCTCAGATTCTGATCCATTGTTGGAACATTCTAGTCAAATGCTCTCAGAGTCTGATCCATTGTCGGAACATTCCAGTCTAATGCTCTCAGATTCTGATCCATTGTTGGAACATTCCAGTCAAATGTTCTCAGATTCTGATCCATTGTTGGAACATTCCAGTCTAATGCTCTCAGATTCTGATCCATTGTTGGAACATTCCAGTCTAATGCTCTCAGATTCTAATCCATTGTTGGAATATTCCAGTCTAATGCTCTCAGATTCTAATCCATTGTTGGAACATTCCAGTCTAATGCTCTCAGATTCTGATCCATTGTTGGAACATTCTGGCCTAATGCTCTCAGATTCTGATCCATTGTTGGAACATTCCGGCCTAATGCTCTCAGATTCTGATCCATTGTTGGAACATTCCAGTCTAATGCTCTCAGATTCTGATCCATTGTTGGAACATTCTAGTCAAATGCTCTCAGAGTCTGATCCATTGTTGGAACATTCCAGTCTCATGCTCTCAGATTCTGATCCATTGTTGGAACATTCCAGTTTAATGCTCTCAGATTCTGATCCATTGTTGGAACATTCCAGTCTAATGTTCTCAGGTTCTGATCCATTGTTGGAACATTCCAGTCTAATGTTCTCAGATTCTCTTCCTCTCCCTCTCCCTGCAGCTGCTGACCCCAATCATCTTGCGGATGACGCTGCTGCTGACAATATGGAATAAAAAGGTTGAAGGAAACCCCTTACTAATGGAAGAGGGAAACCCTTCAATGACACAGTAAGTATCCATGGAGACTGACATCAATCACAGTCAATGTGCAATCAGCTCCAGTTAACCCTTTCACTACAATCCTTATAAGTCACAATGATACTTGGTCTGTTTGGGATGTTGTCATCGCTGAATATTGGGCAAATAACATCATCTCCAATTGTAAAGTTAGGGGTGAGGCAGAGAGATGATGCTTTCTAATCACTAGCTCGATGATCCTACGATGTTTTGGCAGGGTCGGAATTGCTGGGCTCCCATGGCCGGCTATGTCTGATAACCAGGCCTGCTGAATCCTATTGTTTTATTTATTTATGTTCAACTTTGACATGTATCTTACCATCATTTAACGGCTTAGATGGGATGAGGCATTTCTGAGAGGCTCCTACAGTGCCATAAACAGTGTAGATACAGTCCATGCCTTATGCTCCTTGGAGGCGCGCCTGGTCCTGTGGAGTGACGGTTAAGCTGTCATAGAACCATGATTCTTCTTTTTACCTTGGCCCAGTTGTTGCTAGGGACTCAGCAGGATTTTAAGACTGGAAATCTCTCCCAGCTGCTACACCCTCTCTGAGATTTCTCTCAGAATTGTCTTTTTGATGTTCTTTCCTCCTGTATTGGAGAACTGCAGGTGAGACAATCTGTTTCCTGAATTTTTTGATGGACAAGTGTGTCTTTATGTTACCATATTGGAACAGTTATTTTTTTAGTAGTTAAACAATCTATTATTCTGGGTTTTTTTTGTGTTTTGTCGGCAATGGTTGCATGAATTGTGTTTTGCTTAATGTCTAATAATTTGACCAAGCGAATTGCATCTGAAACACAGCACCTCATATTTATCTTTAAAATAAAAGAAAGTTCCAGTCAAGACCTCTTTCATCATATATTTTGAGATGTGTCTGCTCAGTTCCATAAAAAAAGGACAGATATTCACGTTCTAATTGGCTAATTACTTAGTGAACAAAATGTTGCAGAAACACGGGATTTCACAGCCGAATACGCCATGCTGGAGGAGTGATCGGTCTATTAGGAATTATATTGCAGAATTAATCCACCTCACAGATCCAGCCCAGACCGTATAAGCCCAGATGAGATATCTGCTCAACATGGAGCACTGTACAGACCAGGTTCAGTACAACATAGCAATCAGTCTATGATGGAATGTAGCACAGGTCTCTCTCGTCCACTAGCTATCTGTCCAACACGTGGAGCAGTACAGTACACACCAATGCATTGATTCAGAAACATTGACAAAACGATCTGTCCAGCATGGGGTGATATGCAGCCCACACCAGTGTCTTACTCAATAGACGTGGACAAGGCATCTGTACAGTATGGGGATCTGTGCAGTGAATGGATCTGTAAACCGAGAACAGTTACTGTCTAAGCAGCTGTTTTCACCACTCCAGTACATTCCTCAGTAAACACTCAGTTAGATCACTGCCCATAGTGAAGAAACATGCAGCCCATGCTGGAAGTGACAGGATGCGCAGCTCCCATCCAGTTCCAGCCCATATGTCCATTGTGCCATGACAAGGGGGTGCTGTGGGTGTGAACGCCACTGCCAGAGAGAGATAGCAGGGGAGTCGGTTTAAATATCAACAAACAAAATATTTTTGGGTAATGAAGGGAAAGGGTGAAGACACTTTTAATGGAAGATCGCAGGTTTCTGAATGCTGAAATGAAGATATTTTGACAGCATCCTGCAAGGTGAGCCAGTATTCCCAGGAATGATGGGTGAATGGGTTATGGGAGTGAGTTCGAAAGATGGAAAGTTTTGGGTGAGCATTTTTCTTCAGCTTTGTAACTGGGAGTGGAGTCAGCAGATTCTTCAACTCATTGGGCAGAAACTAACATTCATTTCTCTCAGTGCCATTTTCATTGAGTGTGACTGAGGGATCGTCTGCATGAAGCTGGGTCAGTTTCCAGGTGTTACCTTATCGAACTCACCTCATTAACTACCCACCCCACCCCATTAGTGTCCCTCTCATTCAATGCCAGCCTAATTCTCTCACCCTTCATGGCTGGAGGTAAACACCATCATGTCGATGCCCCGTGGATATTCTTTGATCCCTGGCACTGGTACCATCCTTAAAAGACCAATTGGCATACGGTTGAGCTTTGTCAGTTTGGAGCTGCCCTGCACAGTGGTTTGAGGTCACCACCCAGCTCATTGCAGGATCTGCAGTCTGAAGAAATGTCCAACAATACAGGACAGGCATCAATAACCTTCTCCATACTGCCAGGATAAGGATCACCGTCTTCTCTCTGCTCCCGCACACTCATTGAAATCTGTTATAGTATCTACACCTTCTCTCTCTCTTTCTCTCTCTCTCCACTTTAACCCCACACTATAAACACTGTATATCTGTTATAGCACCTACCCGAACAAGGCTCATGCTCCAGTGGGCGGCACGGTGGCACAGTGGTTAGCACTGCTGCCTCACAGCGCCGGAGACCCGGGTTCAATTCCCGCCTCAGGCGACTGACTGTGTGGAGTTTGCACGTTCTCCCCGTGTCTGCGTGGGTTTCCTCCGGGTGCTCTGGTTTCCTCCCACAGTCCAAAGATGTGCAGGTCAGGTGAATTGGCCATGCTAAATTGCCCGTAGTGTTAGGTAAGGGGTAAATGTAGATGTAGGGGTATGGGTGGGTTACGCTTCGGCGGGGCGGTGTGGACTTGTTGGGCCGAAGGGCCTGTTTCCACATTGTAAGTAATCTAATCTAATCTAATCTAATCTAATCTACTCTCCCTGATGCATGCAGCACCTTCTCTCTCTCTCGCTCTCTCTCCACTTTACCCCCACACTATAAATACTGTATCTTGTTATAGCACCACCCTGATCAAGGCTCATGCTCCATCGCTCTCACTGCTGCACGCAGCGCCTTTCCTTTTTCTCTCTTTCTTTCGCGTCTTTCCAGTACCCTCACACGATGAGAGAATATTCTGTAGAATACTGATTATGGGATGTTCCAGAAAATGTTCCAAGTAATTTCTTTTTTCAGGAAATTGTCAGTGCACCATTATGTAACATTTAAGAGGAAGGAGTAGAGATGTATGTTTTTCAAATCACATCCAATTAAAATCCATCATAAGGCCAATCAACCCTTCCAATGTGCTCTATCATATAATGAGATTGCGGATTATTTGATGGTTTTCTCAGCTCCATGTTGCAGGAACTTTCAGTTATTCAACCCCCTGGGTTCCTGTCACTGACCAGACGAGACTCAGGCACTTTTACCCCGGTTTTCTTCAAGCGCCTGTTCGAGGGCATTTCCGATAGGGACGGACACTCCAAACGATATATTCCATAAATTGTATACTTGCATGAAATGATAAGCTCATTTTACACAGACTGACCAAAATCTACACTGTTTTATGGTTATCAGTAAGCAATAACAATTAGTGTTCTGTTTATTTCACTTGTCTCACTTTATATTTATTCAGCCAAAGACAGCTTCCAAGCACTTGTCTCGTTATTAAATACAATTTCTAGCCGAGAACGCTTTTATCCTTATCCGTTTTCTTGACTGTAATATTAATTGTAACTTTTTACCTTGTTAGGAAAGTTTCTATTGTCCTTTGTCTGTGGCTGTTTCTGTCAGTAACAGTTACACAGTGGCCCACTCATTTAGCTGGATGGCTGGTTCATGATGCAGAGGGAGGACGCCAGCACAGGTTCAATTTCCCACACTGACAGAGGTTACCATGAAGAGACGCTCTCTCAACCTCACCCCATCACCTTAGGTGCGCTGACCCTCAGATGTAATCACCACGAGTGGTCTCTGTCTCATGAAAGAACAGCCCCATGGTCCATTAGAACTCTATTCTATCACTTTTGCATTTATTTTATTTATCTACCTTACCATTTGTTTTGCATTATGTTCCTGGGTGTTTTGGATTAGTGTCATTTTGTACTACTGCCAGCATTTCTCCCACACTGCATATTCCTGCCACATAATCCTTGACTCCATTGTTATCGATGAACCTTCAGCCTGAGCCTCAAAAATATGCAATATCTCTGCCTCCAATACTCTGTGGGAAGAGATTTCCAAAGTAGCACAACACTGAGAAAATAATAAATAACCTCATCTGGGGTGTGAGGTTGTTATTTTGTCTCCTTACCTGAGAAAGGATACAATTACATTGAAAGCAGTTCAAAGATGTTTCACTTCACGTATTCCTGGGATGAAGGGATAATATTATGGAGGCTTTAACAGATTATTCTTGGAATGAGAGGTGATCTTATTGAAATATGCAAGACATAGAGGAGCATGGATCAGGAAGATAATCATTGGGTGTTTGTCTAGTCCAAAGTTGTCATTGTCATAGAACTTCTATATTTGGAAGCAGGACATTCTATCCATTTAGTTCACACTGGCCCACAGTACGGCAGCCCACCCAGAGATATCCCCCTACCCTAACCATGTAATCCTGCGTTTTCCATGAAAAAACAAGCTAACCTACACATCCCTGAGCACTATGGGCAATTGAGCATGGTCAATTAAGTCTAACCTGCACATCTTTGGACTGTGGGAGGAAACTGTATCACCGGGAGGAAACACACACAGATGCGGGGAGAATTGAAGGTTGCAATTGAACGCAGCTCCTTGGAGATATGAGGCAGCAGTGCTGCTCCGTTATCTCTATTAGTTATATGTGGCTGACTAAAGCAATCTGCCTGACTTGTTCCTATCACTGAACCTGTCCCAGTCTGAGACCTTTATTATCGGCCATATCTCCAACCTGGTTACATTAAAATTTGTTGCAAACAATGGAGGAGCGGTACTAGAAAAGGTAACAGTCGCACCCTCCGACCACAGTCAGAACCGGAGTGAGGAGAATTCACAAAGTGGGCATTTATTCAAGTGCAAATGTTTTTTCCCAGAAATTTGTGATGGCTGAATCTTTTTATTATATTGAGGCTGGCTTCATCTGATTTTCCATAGACATGTGTATCAGGGATAATGGAGAGAAAAGTGCAGCTGAGAGCACAATGAGTTGAACCATGACCTACTTTACTGGTGGAGTAGTGTCAAAGGGTCAAATGGCCCACTAGTGTCCCTCAGCCCTGTGTTCTGATGTTCTATTCAGTCCTTCGGACCTGCTACACAGGAGCAGATCGAGATCAATCCGATGGTTAGGCCTTGTTTCGAAAATGTACTTGTAGAATCCAGGCTAGCTCAACTCCACTTTCCTGCTACCCCCTCGTATCTCTCAACTCGCTTGTATGTCCGAAACCAATCCACCCCCTGTGTAAATACATTCAGTGACCCACCTTCCACAAATCTCTGGGTTCGGGAATTCCAGTAATTCAATACCTTCTGAAAGATGACATTTCTTTACATCTCAGTTTGAAATTCGATGTCCCTTATTCCGTATCAATGTCCCGGAGTGAGACACTCTGCCCAGGTGTGGAACCACATTCTCAACAAATACCTTGTCAAGCCCCCTCTGTACCTTAAAAATGTGTTATTGGAAAAGCGCAGCAGATCAGGCAGCATCAAAGGAGAAGGAGAATCGATGTTTCAGGCATAAGCCCTTAACGTCGATTCTCCTTCTCCTTTGTTGCTGCCTGACCTGCTGCGCTTTTCCAGCAACATATTTTTAAGCTCTGATCCCCAGCATCTGCAGTCCTCATTTTCCCCTCTGTACCTTATCCATTTCAGTAATGTCACGCTCATTCATTTCAAGCGCCATGATTAATTGCCTCACCATTTTAGATGTACTCAATAATTCAACCCTTTCATCCCAGAAACCCGCTCAATGTACTAATCTAGTTACTTTCAGCGTCAGCATGCTGACTTTATGTTTCATGCGCTGGAACACTCCAATCCCTTTGTACTGCTCCTTTGTTGGGACTCCTCTTCATTAAATAACAGCCTGCCTTTTGGTTGTCAGTGTCATCCTCAAACTCGGATGTATATTGCACTCAGCACCCTCCCTCAGGCTCTCACTATAGATGAAAATAACTGAAGCCATTGGACTGATATTGGAGCTACTCCAGCAGATATGTCTTTATCATAAAGATCAATGAATCCTGACTCTCCAATTTCTATGTGATAACCATCCGTAATCTCTTACTAATACATTATCCATCATACTATGAGTTTCTGTTTGGTGGAAGAAAATTACTTGTGATACCTTGTGGAAAATCTTGGGAAAGCCTCATGTCTACCAGTTTCCCTTTATCAAGTCCGCTTGTTACATTCTCATTGGAACTCCAGAAAAGAATTTGCATCATTTTACAAGGCAGAACATAGTTTCCCTTTAACAAAACTATGTTGGCTCTGCCGGAAGCTTTTCTAAATATCCTGCAATTCCTTCCTTAATAACAGACTCTCACAGGTTCCCAGCAATAATGGTTAGGCTAAGTGGTTCCTGATTTCTGTCTCGCTCCTTCCTTGAAAACAGGTGCCATATTGGAGCTTCACGTGTTTCACTGGAACACTTTTGTAATCCAGAGAGTGATGGAATATTTCAGACAGTGGCACCAGTCACTCTGTAACCACTTGTTTTAAAACCAATTATGAATTACTGCTGACCTGCCTATCCTTAGTCTTATCTGTTGTTAATAACCTTGTACCTTTTGTTAGAGACAGTTCAAGAACCCTCCTATTACCATTTTCTTGATGATTTTGAAATACTTACAGTGCCTTCCCTGTGAGGATTGACGTCAAATACTGGTGTAAATTATCTGCCTGTTCCCTGTAGCCACTTCCCCAGTCATACCCTCCGAATGTCCCCAATATACTTTCCTGACTTTCTTTCTACCAAAAGTCACACGCTCATCTTCAACTTTTTTATATACACATAGAAAGACTTGTGATGGTTGTTTTTATATTTCTTGCCAATTTATTTACATCATATCTTTTTATCCTTTTTCCATCTATTTCTTGCTTTTTCCATCACTTTCTCGATTCATGCAGTCATATTGCACACAAACATTTCATCTAACCATGCTGACCAGGTTATTCAAACTAAACTAGTCCCATCCGATTGCATTTGGTCCACATGTCTCTAAACGCTTCCCATTCATATGTTTTTTCCAAATGTCTTTTAAATGTTGATACTGTACTTGCATCTAACAGCTCATCTGGCAGCTCATTCCATGCACACACAACCACTGCGTGAAAAAGTTGACAATCCATTTCAAGCTATCACACTGACTACTGTATTTACATTCCAAACAGCAGGACTAATATCTGATAGAGAAGGCAACATGATTACAAAGTAAACAGATCAGATCGAAACTCTGCAGTCCTGCCACATCCAGTCAGAAATGGGGTTGAACCATGGAACAACTGACGAGAGAAAAGGACTCCACAAATATTATTTGAAAACAACGTTCACTGGGATTAGGTAATCGCTGACTAAATCAGCATTTATTGCCCAGTGGACTGTTAAGAGTCAATGACATTGCCGTGTGTCTGGAGTTACATGTGGGCCAGAGCAGGTATGGATGGCAACTTCCTTCCCTAAAGGACATCAGTGAACCAAATCGAGTTCTCCCACAATCAGCAATTGATTCATGATCATCATTAGACTCTTAATCCCAAACATTTATTGGATTGGAGTTCGATAATGTACTGTAACAGGATTTGAACTCAGGTCACCAGAACTTTCCTAGGGTTGTTATACTAACACATCTGCAGCAACACCACTCAGCTATTGTTTTGCCATTCCGCAAAAAAAATGGAACCATCCTGCACATCAGTGTAAAAGACAAGAATGCAGTTATTCACCATCCTCAGCCCGGAGTGTTGCTTGGGTGATCCCCACAGAATGGCAGATGCCAGACTTCAAACAATTCGATTCGCTGCACGTAACATGAAGAAACAGCTGAACACAGTAGATACGAAAAAGGGGATGGATCCTGACACCATTCCTGCAATAGAACTAAAGACTTGTGCTGCACAACAAGCCGTGTCTCTGTGGAAGCTGTTTCATTCCAGCTCCAACTCTGACATCTCCCTGGCAATGTGGAAAATTACACAAAAGTGTCCCGTCCCCTCAGAGGAGATTAATTACAATCTGACCAACTACCTCCCCCTCAGTCCCATCACGATAATCAAATTGTTAAGAATTCATTTGACAGAGCTGTCGACCACCACAGAAATAATGTGCACAGGCCCTCATGTGGAGACGGTGTTTCTGTGGAAGTGTCACTGGATTAGTAATCTAGACCAGAATAATTCTCTGGCAGCTGGTGGAAGTTAGAAACAATTAATAAAATATCGAGATCTAAATTCTGGTGCCAGTAATATTGACCTTGAAGCGCATGTCCATTGTCAACGTAAACTGCCTTCCCCAATGTACATTCAGGAAGTGAATCTCCCGTGCGTTCCTGGTCGACCCAAAAAGTGACTCCAGATATACAGACATGTGGTAAACTCTTCAATTGTCTCTGAAGCGGCCATGCAAGCCCTTTATATCAAACTTCTCCGAGGTCTTAATAGCTAAAAATGAGATAACACCCGGCACCAGCCTCTATATCAGAAAAGGAATTAGGAAACACAGTCCTGTGGACACTGCACAGACCTACTTCCTTACATCTGAGAGTTTATAACAACAATAACAGAGCTTTCCCACAGACAGCACAGAAACATTACGAAATGAGTAGGCCTTTCAACACAATGAGCCTTCCCCACTCTAGGCTTTGGCCAAACAACTCTTCAATTAACCTTTCCCTAACACTATATACTGTATATCCTTTGAAGTGATCATATGTCAGAAAGATATGAAGGAGGAACTTTGGTCCGTCAATTTTGCTCCTCCATTCAATATAACAATGGCTGATCCTGAATCTCCACACCAACCTCCTGCTGCAACTTCACCCCTTTAGTGTCCAAATATCCTGACTTATATTCAGTGCCTTCGTTTCTGCAGTCTTATGTGGGACAGAATTCCCCAGGTTTATCAGTCTGCGAGTGCAGACACTTATTCTCATCTCAATGCAGAGTGGCTTGCCTGTACCTAATACTGTGACCCTTGTTTTAGACGTACCAGCCAGTGGAATTATCAGACCTGCTGACAATCTGTTTCACCCTGTCAGAGTTTTATATATTTCACTGAGATCTCCACCATTCTTCTAAACTCCATGGAATACAGACTCAGTCGCCTCAAACTTTGCTCCCACAACAAGCCTGTCATCCCAGAGATCAATCTGGTCATCCTTCACTGCACTCCCTCAATGTCAGGTTTGCCCTTTATTAGATAAGGAGACGAATACTGCACGCATATTGCACAATGTTCAAGGTGGGTGCTCACCAATGCCCTGTGTAGCTGCCGTAAGACACATCTGGGCTCAAACCCCCCCCCCCCGGACATGGAGGTCAACACACCATTTATCTTTCTACCTGCTTTCTGTTGCAGCAGTAATTCTTTCTGTGAGTGGAGTACAAGGATATCGAGATCCTTTTCAATGACAGAGCTCCCACTTGGTGTGTCTATGTATACTGGTCAGTGTGCCAATATCAATCCCTGTATTGAATTCTGGCTTCAGAACTGACTGCTCTGCATGGACCTTGGAGTTTGGTGAAGAAGTCAACAAAAGTATACACATAATATCTTCATGCAGCAACTTCTTTACTTTAATTCCTTTGAAATGCTAGCCTGTTAGTCTATTTTTCCAAACAAATTGCTCAATTTTACGTATAGCCACATTGTTCTTCATCTGCTACGTATTTTGCCATTTCGTCCACTTCTCGCAATCACTTGAAACTTTATTATATCCTCCTCACCCGCTCATAATCTCAGTTTGGTACCGTCAGCAGATTTGGAAAGATTACATTTAATTCCCATGAACACATGTTTGATCTGTTTTCTGAATAGATGGGGCCCAAACCTCAATTCCTGTATTATCCCGCTAGTCATTGCTTTCTACTGCAAAATACATGGAACGATTTATGCTGATTCACTTTTTCCTGTCGGCTCTCCTATTTTCAACCCATGCCAGTGTATTAGATCTCGCTGTTACACACTGTTATCGACCAGGACAAACCCCCTCAAATCATTTCAAGGAAGTAGCACAGACACAAATTTTGCTCACTGACTTAAGCAAGTGTAAGGCGAATATTCCAGGAGTGATGCAGCTGGTCAAATTACTTAATTTTAAACAAAACAGAATGTTTTTGCAAGATTACTGAGTGAGACGCAAACAGAAGAGGATACAACACAGAATAACCTAACCTATCCGAAAACCCAACAGGTGATCCCAACTTAATGATTGTGTTCCAAGTACTTGATATAATCCCCATAAACACCCTATGGCAAAACCGAAAGGAAAAACAAAATCAGACCAAGTTTCTTACAGGAGCGATGTCAGAGAGGGGGAGGAACAACATTGACCTGCTTTTCTGGGTCTGGTAGCTTCACAACTGGCTGCCTGCTTTAAGTAAACAGCCAGACTGTGGAAAATCAGACCAAGCAAACCAAAGCAGAGGAGCAAAACTGGCCACTCCCCTTTCATAAGAACAGAAGAACTAGGAGCAGGAGTAGGCCGTCTGGTCCTCTGCCATTCACTAAGATCATGACTGATCTACTCGTAGACTCTGATCTACTTTCCCAAGCTCTCACTGTATCCCATATTTACTTTATTGTTCAAAAAGTATCTATCTTAGTTTTAAACCTTTTTCTGAAGTAGTACCAACTACTTAACTGAGCAGGGAATTCCAGAGATTACAAACCTCTGTGTGAAGAGCTTCCTTCTCAATTCAATCCTGAATCTACTCCCTCTAATATTGAGGCCATTCCCTCTTCTTAGCTTCACCTGCCAGTGGAAACATCCTCTCTACTTCGATCTTATATACTCACTGCTTAATTTTATATGGTTCTATGAGGTAATCCCCTCATTCTTCTAAATTCCAATGAATATAGTTCCAGTCTGCTCTATAACACCCCATAAGCCAACCCCCTCACCTCTGGAATCACCCGAAAAAACAACCTCTGCACCCCGCCAGTATATTCTTCCTGAAGTAAGGAGACCAAAACTGCATGCAGTACTCCAGGTGTGGCCTCAGCAGCACCCTGTACAGCTGCAACATAACCTCCCTGCTTATAACCTCAATCCCTTTAGCAATGAAGGGCAACATTCCATTTGCTTTCCTCAGTAATTGCTGTAGCTGCAGACCAACCTTCTGTGATTCATGCACATGGACACGCAGGTCCCTCTGTTCACCAGCATGCTGCAACGTTTTACCATTCAAGTAATAATCCTTTTTACTGGCACTCCCAACAAAATGGATGATATCACACTTATCAACAGTGTATTCCATCTGCCAGATCTTTACTCACTCACTCAAAATATCTATGTTCATCCACGAGGTCTCACAGTCCTCTACATGCTTTCCTATGAAACACATCTTCGTGTCATCTGAAAACCTTGACACACTACACGTTCTCCCCAACTCCAAATCATCTATATAGCTTGTGAATAATTGTGGCCCCAACACCGATCCCTGAGGCACACCACTAGGTATTGATTGCCAGCCAGAATGTCACTCCCTTACACTCACAATTTGCTTCCTGTTAGTCCAGCAACCCTCTATGCTGATAATTTACCTGTAACGTCATGCACCTTTTTCTTATGCAGCAGATTCTTGTGAGGCAACTTGTTGAAGACCTTTTGGAAATCTAGGTACACCATAGCCACTGGGGCCTCGTTGTTCACCTTGCTTGTATTGTCTCCATAGATTTCCAAAAGACTTGTTAAACATGACCTGTTCTTCATGAACCCATGCTGCGTCTGCGCAATGGGACGATTTCTATTGAAATGCTTTGCTCTTTCTTCCTTGATAATACACTCAAGCAGTTTCCCCACTACATAGGAAAAGCTAACTGGTCTATAATTCCCCATATTTTGCTTACTTCCTTTTTTGAACAGTGGCATCACATTTGCTGTTTTCCAATCTGCTGGGAATACCCTGGAGTTCAGCAAATTTTATCAAATTGCCACAATTGCATTTACTATTTCTCACGATATCGCTTCTAGAACTCTGGAATGCATTCCATCACGGCCAGGAGATTTGCCTACCCTCAGCTCCGTTAGCTTGTGCAACACTATCTCTTCCATAATAATGATTGTTTCCAAGGTCCTCGACTACCTCCGTCTCTTTGGCAGTTACTAGCATGCTATTGGTGTCCTCCACTATGATGACAGATAAAGAACTCCTGTTCAATGTCTCGGCCATTTCGTCATATCCTATGACGAAATGACCATTCCCATCCTCTGAAGGACCAACATTTACATGTGTCTTTTTTAAAATTTTATATATTTATGGTATATACCATCATCTATCTATCTTTATATTCTGTACTTGTTTCTTTTTTCTTCTCGTGTTCTATCATACTTTTCATTATAGTTCATTTTGTGGCTTTCTGTTGACCTTTAATGTTTTGCCCAATCTTTTAGGTTTCTGCTGTCGCATTCCTTCTCTTTCAATTTGATAGCGTCCCTTTTTTCCTTGGGCACAATTGACAGATTACCCATTTTATTGGAGTCTTTCCTTTTCACTGGAATTTACTTTTGCCACGGAAATTAAAAATCTTCTTTGAAAATTCTCCACTGCTTGCCAACTCTCCCATCATGAAGTATTTGTTTTGAGGTGACTTTAGCCAACTCCTCCCTCATTCTATTGTAGTCTCCCTTGCAGAAGCACAACAACCTGTTATTGGAATTTGTCTTCACACACTCCATCTGCATTCTAAATTCAACCATACTGTGATCACTCCTTCAGTATGATGTGAATAATTATTCCTGTCTTATTGTACATGACCAGACCTACGATACCTTGCTCCTCATCATGCTTGCTTTTATTTTAGACTTGAAAGCATTCCCAAGTAGTCAAACCCAGACTTTGTGGATCTGCTGCTTTTAAGACAGTCATGTAAAATAAAACAAGAGCGGAATAAGCTTGTTAAAGGAGTAGCATTGTCACAATGCTAGAGTTGGGCCTTCATCAAAAGTGTTTCTGATAATCCAAATTCAGTGCATCCATTGCTGCGCCATAATTTTTTTCCCATCAATTTCTCAAATATGTATGGCCTTTAATAAATCGGCAATGACTTTATCTATGTTCATTACTTTTATATTAATATAATGTTCTAAGTTCCCTAAAAACGCGTCCTTTGTAATAGACTCTTGTATTGTCCTGATTGCTTTTTTGGTGCTAAGCAGACTGTGATTCCCTGCCTCCATCAGAAATACTGGGGTTACATCTGCTGCTGTCAAATCTGTGAATTGAGTTCCAGAATCATCAAACATTTGGAAGAGGATAAACAGAGTATTCATTGTTACCTTGGCCACCTCCCTTAGTAATCAACAAAAAGATTAACAGGTCATGGGTATTTATCATATTTCAGTCAAAATAATTTCTCCAAAACTGTTGATGTACAGATTTGATTCTATTTACGTTTTTGCAGTAGACTGAGAAGTGCTTGGAGTTTACTTTTTGAAATGCTTTCTTTTGTGAAGGCAGAACAGAAGTGGTTGCTTCATAGTCCTGCCATTTTCCTATTCTCTGGTTTCAGCCTGTAAGGAATAGAATAACTTTCTCTAACATTTCACCTTGGTATACTGTATGTTGAGAAGGTTTTACATTTCACTCCTCTTAATATACGCTTCATAAACCCACCATTTCCTCTCTTAGGCAGCTCAGTGATTGATCTTCCACAGCCACACAATCACAGAAGCAATCTCTGTACACTCAGAAATACAGTACAATCTACATTAGTCCCACTTTCATGCATCAGGCCCATAGGCGTGAGTGTTTTGACACTTCAAGTGCTTGTCCACGTACCTTTTAATGGCTATCCGATGACCCACAACAACTGCCCTCTCAAAAAATGCATTCCAGATGACAACATCCTCTGGGTGAAAAACCATCCTGAAATCCTCTCTAAATCTCAACTCCTTCACTTTAAAAGTGTGCTCATTTGTTCTTGACCCTCTGACTTAAAGGAACCGCTGCTGTCTATCCACCCTATCCATGCACTTCATAATCTTGCTCTTCTAAATCACGTTCCCCTCAGTCTTCTCTGCTCCAAAGTAACCAACCCGGGCTGATATGCTCCATTCCAGGGAACATCCTGTTGAATCTCCTCTGCGCCACTTTCAGTGCAATCACATCTTTCCTGTAATGTGGATCCCTGAACTACACACAGTATTCCATTTTGACCTAACCAAAGTGCCATATAGCTCTTGTAATCTATGCATCGATTAGTAAAGGCTATGCCTGCTGTCTCCAATTACTTCTTAACTAATCTATTACCCAGTCCCGTCATATTCAGGGATGTGTGGAGAAGCACCCTCTGAACTTGCGAGTCTGCTGATATTTATTGAGTCCTCCCATGTCTGGTTCCTTCCTTCAAAGTGCATCACCTCATATTTATCAGCGTTACATTCCATCTGCCATTGATCTACCCATCTGACCATTCCATCTGTATTTTCCTGTAACGCAAGACCTTTATCCTCACTGCCAACCACCCGAGTAATCTATATGTCAGACACAAACCTAATTACTACATTCACCCCATGCCCCTTCAGTTCACATCTATATAATTTATGAATACCACAAATAATGAGGGACACAGCACTGACACACAAACAGTCTTCGACAACCACCTATTTTCTGCAATATTTTCTCGAACACTGATCTGATACTCACTGTAGTTCCTTGGTTAATCTCGACAGCCCTTCCCATAAAGGGTGTTCTCCAGTCCTCAGCACCTTCCCTGTGACCAGATTGTATTTAAACATTTTCATCAGCGCCTTTCATCCCTTGTCTACAACAGCAGCCTGAGATGTAACTGAGCTGGAACTAGGGACATGTCCAATTTTATACCAGCCAAAACTATCAATCACTGTCCACATATTACATCAATCTGCTCAAGAGCTTCTCAGCCCATCTTCTCGAATTCTGTCTCTGCATCCTCCTTCTCCCAAGTAAAACAGACGTGAAGCTCTCATATATCAATCTATCAATGTTCACCAGATTCACAAACAAATTCCCGCCTTGATCTCAGGCCAAGTTTCGTCGGCAGAAAACCTTGCTATCTGAGGGATTAATCTGCAGAATGTCCATTCAGTATATGGGATCACTATACTTTATTTAGATCAAGACATCAAAATTGTATACAATGCTCCAGGTACAGTCTAGGAGAAATTGAGGACTGCAGATGCTGGAGATCAGAGCTGAAAAATGTGTTGCTGGTAAAGCGCAGCAGGTCAGGCAGCATCCAAGGAGCAGGAGAATCGATGTTTCGGGCATAAGCATTCCTGAAGAAGGGCTTATGCCCGAAACGTCTATTCTCCTGCTCCTTGGATTCTGCCTGACCTGCTGCGCTTTTTCAGCAACACATCTTTCAGCTCCAGGAAAAGTCTCACCAGCATTCTGTGTAACTAGTGCAGAATGTTTTTACTGCTCATCTGAACAAATTACTGCAGAAGCTGGAATCTGAACTGAAACTAACACATGCTAGACACCACAGTGAGTCAGACAGCATCCGCAAAAGGGAGGAAGTTAACGCTTTGAGTCTGGTTGACCCTTCATCGTCTGTATTCGTATTGCCTTTAAATGAAGGCAAACTTAACTTTTACCTTAGCTGTTTGCATGTGTTCCTCCCAATATCCTTTGTTTTAATGTTTTCGGTGAAGTTACTTTGTGTGCTGATTAAAATTCCTCCTGAATATCTGACTATTTGGCATCCATTGCTTCTCTATGGTTAGGTCTACAAGATATATCTTCAAACAAAACGTTTGTAAATTATAACTTTCCTTTCATAAATGCAGAATAATTCTCTTGAAGTTTGCTTTTCCTTTCTCAGTCTCCAATATCACATTCGTTATGATAGATTGCAAAAGATTATTTCCTGCAGATGACAAGTAAACTGGTCTGTAGTTTTCCACTCTCCTTCTTCTTCCCTTCTTAAACCGTTGGAATGCATTTATATCCTTTCAAATTGAATACGGATCAATACAGTCATCCACAATACAATCCATCTGTGTATTGCTGCTTTCACTGACATTGCAGTATGAAGTACATCTGGTCTGTCAGATTTATCAATCCTCAATCCAGGTATGTTGTCATATACTACCACGTCACTAGTATGAATGATTTTAGTGTTTAGTTACAAACGTTCTATGGTACCTCTGGGATATTTTCTGGATCTTCGTCCGTGAAGGCAGACATAATGTAACAGTTTCATCTCCCTGTCAATTTTCTGTTCTCTGTCCACACATTCACTGTGCCACATTTGGCCTTGTTTTCATTTTCCTTTCAAATATGGAAATACACTTTTCGCCAGTATTTAACAAGAACAAAACAAAATTCCAGCGAAGGAACAGATCCTTCGGGCCTTCCAAGTCTGCACCGATCCAGATCCTCTATCTAAACTTGTCACCTATTTTCAAAGGATCTGTATCCCTCTGCTCCCTACCCATTAATGTATCTGTCTATATACATATTAAATGTCGCTATCGTGACCATGTATAACACCTGCGCTGGCATTGCGTTTCAGGCATCTGCCAGTCTCTGTGTAAAGAACTTTCTGAACATATCTCCCATAAACCTTTTCCCTCTCATCTTGGATTCCTGACCACTAGAAATTGAGTACCCCTCTCTGGGAATAAGCGTCTTGCTATCCACCATGTCTATGATTTTGTAGAACTCAATCAGGTGCCCCGAACTTCTGTCAGTCTAATGAAAATAATCCTAATATAGCCAGTTCCCTCTAATTACAGGAAATATCCTGGGGAAACTCCTCTGCACCCTCTCTAAAGCATCTACATCCTGTTGGTAAGGTGGCGATCGGAACTGTATGAACTATTTGAAATGTTGTTGAACCAAAGCCATAGACAACTGTAACATGACCTGTCATCTCTTGTACAAAATATACTCCAACAGATTCCCTCCTGTGGATGACAAGTTAACTGGTCTGTATTTCGCCACTTTCTCTTTTCTACCCTTCTTAAAATGGTGGAATGCAGGAAGCAAAGTATGTTGTATGCCTTCTTGACCACACTGTATACCTGCCCCTCGAAGGAACAATGGATCTGAACGTCTAGATCTCTCTGTACACCAATTTTGCCCAGGGCTTTTTTTTCCATTTACCATATAGTTCATTCTTGAATTGCATCTTCCAAAATGCTTCATCTCACATTTGTCCAGATTGAACTCTATTTGCCATTTCTCTGCACAACTCTCCAATCTACCTATTTTCTGCTGCATTCTCTGACAGTCCCCTTTACTTTCTGCTACTCCACCAATCATAGTGCCATCTGCAAACTTATTAATCAGACCACCTTTACCTTCCTTTAGTTCATTTATGTATATCATAAACAATAGCGGTCCCAGCACTAAACCCTGTGAAACACCACCCAGAACAGTCCTTCATTTTGAGAAACTCTCTTCCACTGCTATTCTCTGTCTGCTGCTGCCCAGCCTGTACTCCATCCACTTAGCTCGTAGACCCTGGAACCCTTGCAATTGCACCTTCTCCGTCAGCCTATCTCACCAAAAACCTTACCGAGGTCCATTATAACATCGACAGCTTTTTCCTGACTATCAATTTTCACTTCTGCAAATAAATCTATTATATTTGCGAAGATGGGACCTCCCCGGAACAAAGCCAGGGAAGGTTTTGTTTGGAGTCTGTCTGTGTTGTACTCTGGAATCAGACGGGTTTTAGTTCCAAGCAAAAATTTATAAAATGCCATATTGACTGACTGTCGACAAAGTGCATGGTGTTTTAAAAAAAAACAAAATTGAATGCATTTGCAAATACAAAACTGCAAAGTAATTTCACCCCACAGATTTATGCGTGTATGCATGTGAGAAATGCGGAGTGTGTGTGCGCGGGGGTAGGGGAAGAGTGAGAGAGACAGCGCTAGTATGTGTGTTTGTGAGAGAAATACCGTGTGTGTGTGTGTGTGATTGTGTGTGTGTGTGCACGCAAGGGTGGCAGGTGTGTGTGTCCTCGTTAAGACACAGACAGATTTGGCAGATCCCTTTCCCCACACAGACTAGCGCTCTGGTTTCAGAGCTTCCACACTCTGCAGCGTCTGCTCCATTTGTTGTTCACGTTACAGACCCAGAGACTGTAACTACAGTCCCCAAGCTCCATCCAGAGTTGGGTCTCAAAATCCTCAGGTGTCCCTGAATGTCTGGGGCAACTCACAGCACACCCTCCAGCAAACCATCCCCAACACCTCCACTAAAGTTTGAATAACAGGATTCAGTAAGAAGATTTTAATAGAGTCATAGAGTCACACAGATGTACAGCATGGAAACAGACGTTTTGATCCAACCCGTCCTTGCCGACCCGATATCGCAACTCAATCTAGTCCTACCTGCCAGCACCTGGCCCATATCCCTCCTGACCCTTCCTATTCACATACCGATTCCAATGCCTCTTAAATGTTGCAATTGTACCAGCCTCCATCACTTCCTCCAGCAGCTGATTCCATACACGTACAACATTGTGTGAAAAAGTTGCCCCTTAGGTCTCCTTCCCCTTTCACGCTAAACCTATGCCCTCTATTTCTGGACTCCCCGACCCCAGGGAAAATACTTTGTCTATTTACTCTATCCATGCCGCTCATATTTTGCAAACCTTCATAAGGTCACCTTTAGGCCTCCGACGCAAGTTCGATGCCTGTCCCTTTACAATAATACACAAGGGGCTTCCTCGTGCTACTGACCACACGATCAGCTGAGAGGGACAAACACAGGTGTTCAGTGGACAGCTTCAGTCTGAGTTTCAAAGACGTGAGTCAAAACTGCTGAATCCCTCCTGTCCAACATGGATCATTAAACTGTCAGCTTTTTTTTCTTTATTCCATGTGTGTGAGAGTAGTGCAAGAGCGCTGCAGGATTGCATATATAACATGGAACATGGGCACACGGGGAAGTGAAAAACAGCCCACGCACACCATTTTATTATTTCTGAGTTTCACAATGTCAGCACTCTATACATTAGGGAGCCAAAACCCAAAGCGAGGGAAAGATATGGAAGGACAGAAAAATTCACATTAAAGATAGAAACAGATAATGAAGATAGAAATAGGCCATATTTGTGAAATATGGGGAAAAAGACAGGGCAGTGTGACTAACTGGGGAGCTCTGCAGACTATGCCAATGTATTGCTTAGAAAATGAACTATCTGCCCAGCATGGAGAGCTGTGCAGACCGTGCCAGTGTATTGCTCAGTAAGGTGGACTATCTGCCCCGCATGGGGAGCTGTGCAGGCCGTGCCAGTGTACTGCTCAGTAAGCTGAACTGTCTGCCCAGCATGGGGAGCTGTGTACACTATGCCAGTGTTTTTCAGCTCAGTATTGGCCAGGGATGGGATGTAGTCAGAGGAACGAAATGCAATCTGTAACCAGAAGAGAACAGAACATAGTGACCTCAATGCTTTCAATAGTTAAGCAGCAAGGGCAGTGATAAAATGAATCATGCTTCAGAGTTGAAACAAGGCAGGTCAACATAGAGACCCGTGAGTAACAGTGCCAGAAGTAAGGAGGGAGAGAGTGAATTAACAAGTTCATTGCTGCAGTTAGTAATGGTTTGTAAAGTGAACATCTCGATTTAGAGTCTCAGCAGGAACAATAACAGCGACAATGATAGTAGAGTCAATGAAAGGACAGTATTACAGTCAATCATCATTTATAAAATTAATGACTGAACATTGAGACTTACCAGGGACACCAAAGAAAGCCAGGATTGGATAATAAAAATATTGAAAAATGTAAAGTGCATAATCTACCCGCCACCATAATGGGTTTCGATCATAATATGTAGAAAGAAGCCAAACATCCCAATATAAACTCCTGTCCATTTTTGAGATATTCCAGCCTAATGTTCTCAGATTTTGATTCATTGTTGGAACATTCCAGACACTTGTGCTCAGATTCTGATCGCTCTCCACTGCATCTCTGGAGCTGCCGATCTCTTTTAATGCAGTCGGTGGTGCTCCCACTCATACTGTGGAATAGCACATTCAACGGAACCCATTTATCATTAAAAGATGGAACCCCTCCACTGGGATGATTACAATCCATGGAGACTGGCATTAATCGCAGTCACTAAACAAAAAGGCTCAGTTAACCCCTTCCTTTCGTAACTTTTCCTATCCCAATAAAAGGGGACATTTACTTCGTCTGGGTGGAATAGATGGGCGTTGCTTAGGGACGGACCATAAATCTTTCAGTCTTCTTATTCTTTCTTCCGTGTACGTGGGAGTAGAGCAAGAACACTGCAAGACTGTTTATATTACATACTGTTTATAAAGGGCGATGGAGATAAATAAACAGACCAGCTGCATAAGGTGACCAGTGGGTACACTTCAATAAACAATAAACCAGTGTCCACTCTTTATTGCTCATTGGCGTTGTGCAGTGCTGCTCCTTGTGACATCATTCAGAGCATTGAGACTGCTACTCAGGAACAGGAGAAGGTAATTCTGTCCCCATGCGTCTGTTACAGACGGACAGGAGGAGATCATTCAGCCTCTCAACCCTGTAACAGATGGACAGTGGGAGGCCATAAATCCTCTCGGGTCTGTTGCAGAGGGATAGGAGGAGACCATTGAGCCTCTCAGGTCTATTGCAAATGGACAGGAGGAGGTCATTCAGCCTATTGAGCCTGTTACAGAGGGACAGGAGGAGGCCATTCAGCGCATTGAGCCTGTTACAGAGAGACAGTAGGAGGCCATTCAGCCTCTCTGGTCTGTTGCAGAGGGACAGGACGAGGCCATTCAATCTATTGAGTCTGTTCCAGAGGGACAGGAGGAGGTCATTCTGCTTCTTGAGCCTGTTATTCAGTAACTACCAGTTTTAAAATACTTATGGAGAAGAACAGTCCTGACATAAATGGTAAAGTTCTAAATTGAATCAGGCCAACTTAGAACATTTTGTATTGGAAATTTCAAAAGCTGCTTGGGAGAAGCTTGTGACAGGAAAGTGGGAGGCGTTCGCAAATGAGATTACAGGGTTCTAGGTAGAGTATGTTCCGGTTCATGAGCAATGCAAGGCTGGTCGGGAATGCTGGATGGCGAGCGGAATTGAGGTTCTGTTCAAGAAAAAGACGGAAGCATATGATAGGTACAGATAGTAGGGATTGAGTGAATCCATCGAGGAGTACCAGGGCTATAGGCTAATATTCAAGAGGGAAATGAGGAGGGTAAACTGGGGGCATAAGATATCTTTCGAAAATAAGGTAATGGACAATCCAAAGAGATTCTACCAATACATTGAGGTCAAAAGAGTAACTAGGGAGAGGACAGGGTCCTTTGAAGATCAGAAAAGTGACCTATCTGTGGAACTACAGGAGATTGGTGAAATTCTACATCAATATTTTGCATCAGTATTTACTGTGGAGTAGGATATGGAAGGTAGAGAAATTGGGGAAATGAATGGTGATATCTTCAAAAGCGTCCATATTACAGAAGATGAGGAGCTGGCCATCTTAATTGGATTAAGGTACGTAACTCCCTCTGACCTTTTATGTGACTCTTGGATAGGCACTTGGAAGTTCGTACAATGAAGGGCACATATGTTAATCTGATCTTAGAGTAGGAGAAACTGCCGGCACAACATCAACAACTCAAGGGCCTGTACTGTGCTGCACTGTTCTGTGTTCTATGACCTGATCAGGTGTATCCCAGAATCTGTTGGGAAGCCAGGGAAGCATTGTTTGATATCAAACTGAGATATTTTTATCATGGACAGCCACAGGTACGGTTGTGCCATTGTTTAAGAACAGTTGGTAAGGAAAAGTGAGGAAACTATAGACCGGAGGGCCTGATGTCATTCGTGGGTAAGTTGTTGGAGGGGATTCTGAGGGACAGGACTTACTTGTGTTTGGAAAGGTAAATTCTGATTAGCGACAGTCAACATGACTTTGCATGTGGGAAATCTTGTCTCGCTAATTTGATTTAGTTTATTGAAGAAGTGAAGAATAAGATTGATGAAGGCACAAAAATAGAACTGTTGAATAGAATATGGACTTTAACAAGGCATTCAAAAAGGTTCCACGTGGGAAACTGTTAAGCATGGTTAGATCGCATGGACTACAGGGAGAGTTGTAGTTAATTCGCTCAAAGGTAAAAGATGAAGGTAATACTGGTGCGGCATATTTTATTTGGACTGGAGGCCTGTGACCAGCAGTGTACCACAAGGATCGAATGGATTTTGTCATTTATGTAAATGATTTGGATGTGAATATTAATAAGAATAGTTAGTGAGTTTACAGGTAACACCAAAATTGCTGGGTACTGGACAGTAAAGATGACTAACTCAGAGTAAAACGGGACCCTGATAAGATGTGCCAAAGTGCCGAGGAGTGGCTGATGGAGTTAATGTCAGACAAATGGATGGTGTAACATTTTTTGTGAGCCAAATTGGGTCGGCACTTGTCGGCAGGATCCTGGGAAGTGTTTCCAAACACAGACAGCTAAGTAGAAACTATAGAAACCCTGCAGTGTGGAAACAGGCCATTTGGCCCATTGAGTCCACACTGACCCTCCAGATAACATGCTGTCCAATACACCCATACGTTACCCCAGTGACTCTACATTTCTCTTAGACAATCCACCTAACCTGCATTTCCTTGGATACTTTGGGGCAGTTTACTGAGGCCACTGAACCTATCCTGTGCATTTTTAGACTGTGGGAGGAAAACCAAGCACACGAAGGAAACCCACACAAACACGGGCAGAAAAAACAAACACCACACAAAGAATGACCAAAGGGTGGAATCGAATCCAGGTCATTGGAGTTCTAAGGCACTATTGCGAGCCACTTTGCCACCTAACGACCATCGGAGTGAGTGACTTATTTCTCCCACTTTCTCTGGAGCTTACACATCTGTCTGGATGATGTCGAATTCCAGCGTGGTGCCTCTGTCAAGCCCTCCTTAAACTTCACCCCAGGATTCACATTCTAATGGACAGTGCCTTAAGCTGTGACTGACACATTACCTGCACAGCTGCCCTCACCCCTTCTCCTCATATCCAGATCAATTGTTCCATTAATACTGCAGCATGCAAGATAATAGCTGATCTAAAATAAAACAAAGAGCTGTATACTCTGGAGATCGGTGACCAATACTGTTCTGATGTATACTCCCCAGATTTGAAACATTGACTCTGCTCTCTTCTGACAAAGGATTGCGAGAAAGTGACAACTACAAATGCAGTGAATTCTAAAGTGAATTCCTGATGAAGGATTTCTGACTGAAACACAGTCTTTCCTGCTCCTCGGATTCTGCCCGACCTGCTGTGCTCTTCGGGGGCCACACTTTTCGATTTTCTTCCTTCAGATGCAACCAGACCTGTTGAGGTTTTCCTGCAAATTCTTGTGCATCTAATTTCCTGTTTATAACGTAAACAAAGATTTCCCTGCAGTATTGACTTCTATGCACATCTCCCACCAATGTTTGTTTCTTCTTCTTTGTTCTAAGCTGCAGTCAAACTGCTTCTGTATAAACTGTCTTGATGCCTTTCTCGATGTTACAAAATCTCGCTGCATTTTGTTTGAAAAACGCATGGATGAGAAAGGCTGAGATAGATATGGGCCAAGTACAGGAATATGGAGTCAATGTGAACTGACATTTTGGTCGGAATGTACCAGTTCTGGCTGAAGGGCCTTTCTCCGTTCAA
This sequence comes from Chiloscyllium punctatum, assembly GCF_047496795.1. Taxonomy (NCBI): domain Eukaryota; kingdom Metazoa; phylum Chordata; class Chondrichthyes; order Orectolobiformes; family Hemiscylliidae; genus Chiloscyllium; species Chiloscyllium punctatum. Next base: position 221,574 of record NW_027309818.1, read on the forward strand.
TAGGATTGTACGACTGTAAATGAAAGTAGTTTGGGATATAGACAGTGGGGTGGGGTGGCGGTGGTTGAGAAAAAATATCATGGAAAGATATGTTCACAGGTTTCAGAATTCTGAATGTAGACATGTCGATAGCATCTGACAACATAAGACAACATTACCAGGAATGATGGGTGAATGGAATATTGGTGTGAGTTCAGATGACGGAGAGTTTTGGATGAGGATTTGTTCTTCAGCTTTGTTCCTGGGAGTGGGGTCAGCAGAGTCTTTGACTCTGGGCTGAATCTAACACTAATTTCTCTCAGTGTCATTTTCATTGTGTGACAGAGCGATTGTCTGTCTGAGACTGAGCTAGTTTCCTGGTGCTATCTTATCGAACTCACCTCATTCACTACCCGCCCCACCGCATGGTGTCCCTGACATTCAATGCCAGCCTGATTCTCCCTCTCAGCACGGTTGGAGGCATTCACCATCGCCGGAAATCCCTGGATATTCTGTGATCCCTGGCACTGATGCCAAAATAAACACTTGTGGGCAAATAATTGAACTTTCTCAGTTTGGAGATGCCCTGCCCAGTTGAGGCCGAGCATGGCAGATAAGACAATAGATGCAGGAGCAGGCCATTTGGCCCTTCGAGCTAGCACCAGCATTCATTATGATTATGGCTGATCATCCACAATCAGTATCCTGTTCCTGCCTAATCCCCGTAAACCTTGATTCCACCATCTTTAAGAGCTCTATCCATGCATAAGGGGCAATTACATCACGGGTTTGTCGACAGGGGCATTGGTGTCCTGGTGGATGGGGTAGTAGAGAGTGCGACCATTCTCTTCTCAAAGGAAGCCACACCAGCAGACCCACCAAGCATAGTCTGAGCTCAACCCCCCAGCTCAGTGAAGTATCTGTGATCTGAAGAAATGTCAAGCAATACAGGACAAGCATCAATAACCTTCCCCACTCTGTCAGGATAAGGGTAATTGTATTATCTCTGCTCCCTCACATTCACTGTATATATGTTATAGCACCTACCTCAGAACAAAGCTCATGCTCCAACATTCTCACTGCTGTAGGCAGCACCTCCCCCTCCTCTCTCTAGCCTTTGTGATACCCCCACTCATTTATAAAATGCTCTGGAGAGTGCTGATTATGGAATGTTCCAGATAACGTTCCAAACAATTCCCGGTTTCAGGAGAATGACAGTGCCCCAGTGTGGAAAACATGAGGGGAAGGAACAGTGTGTCTTTTAAAAATTAAAATTACATGCACACGAAATTGAAATCCATAATGAGGCCATTCCGTCCTTCAAATGTTCTCTAACATTTAATAAGATCGGGAGTGATCTAACTGTCTCCTGAGCTCCATGTTATAGGAACTTTCAGTCATTCCGCCCTCAGCGTCCTGTCACTGACCAGACGACACTCAGACATTTTTTATCCCGGGTTTCTTCAAGCATGTGTTCCTGAGGCATTTCCCATGGGGAGGGACTCTCCTACCAATATGTCCCATCAGCTTTCTACTTTCATGCAATAGTAAGCATCCTTCAAACAGACCAATCAGAAATATACTGTTATTTAATAGTTGTCGATATCTAAACAATTATTACTCTGGTTATTTTGCTTGTGTCACCTTATTGCATTCAGCTCAAGATAGCATCTAAACACTTGTTTCCACAATTTCCAGCAGAGAACATCTTTATCCTCAGCTGATACCATGACTGTTACCTGAATTTTATCTTTCCCTTGTTATGAAAGCTTCTCTTGCCCTTTGTCTGTGAGTGTTTCTGTCTGAAACAGTTACACAGGCTCCCACTCAGTTGGCTGGATAGCTGGTTTGTGATGCAGTGGGAGGCCAATAGTGCAGGTTCAATTCGCCACACTGACAGAGGTCACCATGGAGGGGACGTTCTCTCAACCTCCGGGGCTCAACTCCACTTTCCTGCTAACCCCTCAACTCGCTGATTTGTCAAAATCCAATCCAGCCCATCTGTAAAACATTCAGTGACCCAGCCTTCATAACTCCCTGGGTTAGTGTAATTCAGACTTCACAACCTTCTGAAAGAAGAGATTTCTTTGTGTCTCAGTTTCAAATCGATATTCCTTATTCTGTGTCTGAGTTCGAGACTCTGCCCAGGTGTGGAAACACATTCTCAGCGTCTACCTTGTCAAGCCCACTCTGTATCCTTTACGTTTCAGTAATATCACGATCATTCATTTCAAGCACAATGAATAATCACGTCACCATTTTAGATGTATTTAATAATTCAACCCTTTCATCCCAGGAACCTGCGTACTGTATCAATCTAGTTACTTGCTGCATCACCACGCTGACTTTATGTTTCATACACAGGAACACTCCAATCCCTTTTTACTGCTCCTTTGTTGGGAGTCTTCTTCAATAAATAACAGACTGCCTTTTGGTTCGCAGTGTCATCCTCAAACTATGATGTATATTTCATTCAGCTCCTGTCGTCAGGCTGTCAGAATAGACTATAAATAACTGATGCCATCGAACTGTTATTTGTGATACTCCAGTAGATATATCTTTATCATAACGATCCATTAATCCTGACTCTCCAATTTCTGTGTTAACCACCCATCATCCAATGCTAATACATTGTCCGTAAAACTATGAGCTTCTGTCTTGTGTAAGAACCATTATTTCGTGATATGTTGTGGAAGATCTCTGGAAACCCACATGCCTACCAGTTCCCCTTTATCAAGTCCGCATGTTACATTTTCAGGGATCTCAGAATAACTTTGTAGACAAAATATAGTTTCCCATTCACAAAACCATGCTTTTCTAAATGCCCTTCATATCTTTCCTTAATAATAGACTTTTGCAGATACCCAGTAATAATGGTTAGGCTAAATGTTTCCTGCCTTCTGTCTCATTCCTTTCTTGAAGACAGGCGCCACATTGGAGGTTCTCCAGTTTCGCTGGAATACTCCTGAAATCTAGATAGTTATGAAATCTTTCACACAGTACCACCAGTCATTCTGCAACCACTTATATTTAAAAAAACTATGAATTACTGCTGACCAGTCTACCCTTAATCTTGTCCGTTTATCAAAAAACCGTTTTCCTTTTGTTAGAGACAGTTCAGAAACTTGCCTCCTATTAACATTTTGTTTATATCATTGACATGCTACAGTGCCTTCCCCAATGAGGAACAATACAAAGTACTGGTGTAATTTATGCCTGTTCCCTGTAGCCAGTTCCCCAGTCACATCCTCCAAATGACCTCAAGAGACTTTCCAGACTTCATTTCTACCTAAGGTCACACACTAATTTTGAACATTTTATATATATATATATATATATATATATATTATATATATATACACAGAAAATTTTGTGATGCTTGTTTATATTTTTCTTGCCAATTTACTTACATCATATCTTTTGTTCCTCTTTTCTCGCTTTCTAAATTCATACAATCACATCATGCACAAACAGACCCTTTGGTCCAACTTGTCCATGCTTAACTAAACTAGTCCTATCTGCTTTCACGTGTTCCATATGCATCTAAACGTTTCCCATTTATATATTTGACCAAATGTCTTTTAAATGTTGCAGCTGTACTTTCATCTACTACTCTTCCTCTTGCAGGTCATTCCAGACACACATCACCTTAATGTGAAAACGTTGCACCATTGGCCCTTTTAAATCTTTTCCCTTTCCCCTTAAAGCGATGTACTCTATGTTTGAACTCCCCACCACAACCCCCACTCACGCCACCCTTCTCCAGTGGAAGATACCTTGGCTCTCCACCCAATCGATGCCTCTCGTGATTTTATAAACTTTTATAACATCACCTTTCAACCTTCTCCACTCCATCGAATACGAACTTCAAGAACAAGCATTTGACCTTAAGCACTGCAAAGTTGAAACAATATTCAAACTGACAGGTAAACAACACTGACAAAACGTTATACTGTGATTGGTTTCTTTCTCCATGTAACAATGCTAAGACAGCGTGAAACCCTTACCAGTACCATGAGGAAGTCAAACAGCTGAATTTCTTTGTCGAAACAGGGCGATGATTCCTACACTGAAAGCGAATCTTTGGCCAAATCCAAAGTAAGAAGGGGAATTCTTGTACCACACAGTCAGCATGCAGTTACTTTTAGCAGAGTGAGATGAAGGCTGAGCATACTTGTTGAAATTTGAATCACAGTGTGAATTCAGTGCGAAAGGGGAGGTATTTTCAATAAGGTTTACTCAAAGAACGAAACTTTCCAGAATGAGATGAGAGTGGGAGGTGTAAGACAACATGAATGGAGAGGTGGAGTCACACTGAGACCAGAGGCAAAGTGGCAGCACAAAACACAGCTTGATGCTCGTGCAGGGAAGGTAGACCTGATCAAAATACCTCAGATAGGAACCATGATGTGAGAGAATGTGCTCCGTAATTGGAGAGGGATAACCTGGAATCAGGAAGGGGAGATGAGCAAGGAAGAGGATGCAGCAGCAATGGCAGGGGTATCTGGAGGTAAATCAGGAAGCTCAGCTGAAAATCATGCCCAGCATCTGGGCACACACAATGCTCATTAATTTGCAAATGAATAGTCTCCTTGACAGATTTCGTCAACCATGAGCAGTTCATCTTCTTCGGAGTCGGTTTTGAAGAGAAACAATAATTGCTGAGTGTTATGGGATATCTGCTTGAATGTCTGCTCCTGTATGTCCACTGACCTTCCTCTGGGTCTATTTCCACATCCCTCTTCAGACCAGATGACAGTCAGAAATCCTCAATTTAAATGTTTGGTTCTTTTCAATCATTCAGGAGGAACTTATGCATGTGGCTGAATACACGATCAGCGGATGCTGACTCCATTCTCCAAGGATCTCCATCTTTGTTGTTTCTGTTTGATGAAGTCACATTCCAGTAAACTGCCTCTGACGTGACCTCCTTTTCCTTCAAACCAGAAATCCCCTAACTCCGGTGGACCAGACCTTCAGCTGTTACTATCCCATCGCCAACAGTGTCGCCCTCACTCAGTCCCCTCCTTCCCAGAACAATTATATATCTCCCCTTGTCATGACGTCCTATTGCACTAGAATCCTCATTCGAGGAATCATCCTCTGCCACCTCCACCACCTCCAGCAACACTACACTATCAAACACATCTTCCCCTCCCGTCCACTGTCAGTATTACATGGGGGGCATTCCTTCTGTGTCATCCCCATCACCCTGAACACTTCCCCACTCCCCCCATGACACCTTCCCATGCAATTGCAGAAGGTGCAACACCTGCCCAACCACCTCTTCACTCCTCACTGTCCAAGGCTCCAGTCGCAACTTGCAGGTGAAGCAGCATTTCACATTCCACTTTCAATCCAGTCTCCTGTCATTGCTGCTCACAATGCAGTTTCCTTTACACTGGGGAGATCAAGCAGAGACTGCTTTAAGGAACACTTCTGCTCTATCTGTCGGAATAATTCTGACCTTCCCATTGCTTCCCATTCCAATAACTTACGTTGCTCTCATGCTGACCTTTCGGTCCTGATCTGCTGTAATGTTCGAATGAAGCACAACCCAAGCTGGAGTAACACCTCCTTTTATACTTTGGTATGTTCCAGCCTGAAGGAGTTCATATTCATTCCCATGACTTCACAGCCTGACCCCATTACGTCTGTTTTCCATTTTTCATGCATTCTGCTTGCTTGTCTGTGACTTGTTTATCTCGCACTCAATTGAAAAAACTCATTACTGCCACTTATACTTTAATTTACACCCATTTTATATCTGTTTCCCTTTCACCACAATTAAAAGCTTATTCCTTTGTGGCATTGCACCTCCATATGCTCTGTTTCCCATCATCCCTCGTCCACTTTTGTCAAGGGATTAAGGAGTTCTTTTCAGTTCACAATAAGGGTCACGCAGGGCTTGAAACACTATCTCTGTTTCTCTGTCTCCACAGATGCTGCTAGACACGCTGAATTTCTCCAGAAATTTCTGGTTTTGAACAGCTTTAAATACGTGTGTCAAAGCCGGCTAAAAGCCCTGTCCAACATGAAGCGCAAAACACTGAGAAGTGAACAATAACGCAAGATGTAGAAATTCATTGGTTCTGAAACGACGTAAGACAGGCATCATTGCCGCTACAAAGAGCTTAATGAACATCATGAAGAGAAACAGACGGAAACACATTCAATTTAAACACCCAAGCTGACATGACTGAAAGGGAAAAGATTCAGATGAAAGTTAGAATTAGAATCGCTATAGTGTGGCAACAAGCCTTTTTGCCCAACAAGTTCACAACGATTCTCTGAAGATTAAATAAAACAGACCCATTCCCATATCTTACATTTATCCCTGACTAATGGACATATCTGAACACTATGGACAATTTAACAAGGCCAATGCACCTAAGCTGCGCATCTTTGGACAGTGTGTGGAAACCGAAGCACCTGGAACAAACCCACGCAGACATGGGGAGAATGTGCAAACTCCACATAGACAGTCGCCGGAAGATGGAATTGAATCTGGGCCCGAAGTGCTGTGAGGCAGCAGCGCTAACCACGGACCCACGGTGCTGCCCGCCAGGGCAAGTTTAGGGGTTTTGATAATCATGACAAGTAGTAGGTGTGACACTATGGAAAAACGCTCAGAAGAATGAGAATACTTAAATGGAAGTGTTACCACATCAGTAACCAGAATAGGTCATGGGGTGATGGGTGAATGGGTCTCGGTGCGAACTGGGGGACAGATAGCAAAATTGCAATGCAGAAATTGCAGCTCAAAACTGGGAATGTATGTGTACTGTCGATCACAGCTGGACAGAAGGCGAACTGTATTGAATCACAATCTGTAACATTTTGCCCAGGACAATTCCTCAGTCTGTCATTCCCATTAAGCTGATCGATGTTTCAGAGACGAGTTGGTGAATGTACCAGTGTCCGAACCATATGTACCTAAAAATGATGACAATCCATTTAAAGCTACTGCACTTGACCACTGTATTTACATTCCAATCAGCAGGACTGATATCTGAGAGAGAGGGCGAAATGAATACAAAACAAACAGACCAGATAGAAGCTCTACAGTTCTGCCACATCTATGAACTATGAAACAACTGACAATAAAAGAGGATTCCACAAATAATATTTAAAAACAAGATTGTTCAATGGGATTACGGCGTCACTGGTTCGGTCATCAGTTATTGCCCAGATATTAGTTAAGAGTCAACTACTTTGCTGTGGGTCTGGAGTTACATGTGTCCAGAGCAGGTATGGATGGCAATTTCCTTCCGAAAAAGGCGTCAGTGAACCAGATGGGTTTCTCCCACAATCAGCAATTGATTCATGGTAATCATTACACACTTAATTCCAAACATTTGTTGGATTTGAATTCCACCATCTACTGTAATATGATTCGATCTCAGATTATCAGAACATTACTGGGGCTGTTAGACTAACATCTCAGTAGTTATTGCTAGGGCTATTGCTCTACCATTCCCCGAAAGAATGGACCCTTCCTGTACATCAGTGTAAACGACAAGGATGCAGTGTCTACACCATCCGCAGCCAGAAGTGCTGCTTGAATAATGGCCACAGAATCACAGATGCCTGTCTTTAAACAATTCGATTTGCCACACGTGACATGAAAAAACAGTTGAATGCAGTTGATACGACAAAGGCAATGGGCCCTGACACCATTCCTGCAATAGAACAGAAGACTTGTGCTGCACACCAAGCCGTGTCACTGGGCACGCTCTTTCATGCCAGCTTCAACTCTGACATCTCCCTGGCAATGTGGAAGATTACTGAACTATGTCCCGTCCCCAAAGAGGGGAATAATTACAATCTGACAAATTACTACCCCCTCAGTGCTATCTCGACAGTAAAATTGGTGAGAGTTCTTCCTGACAGAGCTGTCAAGCAGTACAGAAATAATCAGCTAAGTGTGGTTTCCCATAGTTCCCATGTGGAGATGGTGCTGTTGTGGAATTGACACTGGACTACTAATACAGACCAGGTAAAAGCTTTGGCAGCTGGTAGAAGTTAGAAACAATTAATAAAATATCGAGATGTAAAATCTGGTGCCAGTAATACTGACCTTGAAGCCCATGTCAATTGTCAACATAAATTTGCTTCCCCAGTGGACTTTCAGGAAGTGAAACTCCCTTGATTTCCTGGTCTGGCCCAAACGTGACTCCAGACAAACAGATATGTGGTAAACTCTTCAATGGTCTTCGAAACTGCCAAGCAAGGCCGTTGTATCAAACTGCTCCAAGGTCTTAAATGATAAACCTGGACAGAACCCCCGGAAGCAACCTCTGTATTGGAAAAGAGAACGGGATTCACAGTCCTGTCGCACTTTCAGAGACCTCTTTCCTAAAATCTGAGAGTCTGAAACAACATTTACAGAGGTTTCCCACAGACTGCACAGAAACATCGGGAAAGGAGGCGGTCATATAACACATTGAACCTTCCCCACTCTAGTTTTTGGCCAAAAATCTCTTCAATTCACTTTTCCCAAACACTGTATTCTCTATATCCGTTGAAGTGATTAGCTATCGGGAATAAAAAATTAAGTAGGAACTTCGGTCCATCAATTTTGCTCTCCCTTTCAATGTAATGATGGCTGACCATGTATCCCCACACCAAACTCCTGCTTCAACTTCAGCCCTCTAGAAATTTTTATTTATATTCATTGCCTATGCTTCCACAGTCTTAAGTGGCAGAGAATTCCCCAGGTTAACCAGTCTCTGAATGCAGACATTTATTCTCATCTGAATGCAGAGTGACATGTAATACTGTGGGCCCCTTGTTTTAGACGTTTCAGACAGGGGAATTATCATCCCTGCTGACAACCTGTCTCGCCATGACAGATTTTTATATGTTACACGAGATCTCCACTAATTTTCCTAAACCCCATGGAATACAGGCCCAGTCGCCCCAAACTCTGCTCCCACTCCAAGCCTGTCAACCCAGAGATCGATCTGGTCATCCTTCGCTGCTTTCCCTCAATGTCAGGTTTATCCTTTATTAGGTAAGGAGACAAATGTGCACACAATTCTGCACAATTTTAGAGATGGGGACTCACCAAGACCCTGTACAGCTACAGTAAGACACCCTTACACCTGGACTCAAGTCCTCTGGAAATGATGTTCAGCACACTAATTATCTTCCTTTCTGCTTTCTGTTGCTGCTGTCTGTGACTGGTGTACAAAGAGATCGAGATCCTTTTCAATGATACAGCTCCCCACTTGGTGGCTCTATGTACACTGGGCATGTGCCAATCTCAATTCCAGTATTGACTTCCGGTTTCAGAATTCACTGCCTTGCATTGAGCTCAGAGTTTGGTGAAGAAATCAAAAAATTTATACACAGAAGTACCTTCATTGAGCAATAGGTTTACATCAGTTCTTTTTGAAATGTTAGCCTGTTATTCTATATTTCCAAACAATGTGCTCAATGTCACGTCGATCCACATTGTTCTTCACCTGAGAGGCATTTCCCTATTCCATCCATTGTCTCAATCACCTTTGAACTTCTTTACATCCAGACCACCAACTCACAATCTCAATTTGGGGCCATCAGCAGATTTGGAAAGATTATATTGAATACCCTTGAACAAATGTTTGATATGCTTTCTGAATAGTTGGGCTGCAAACACAAATTCCTGGATTATCATACTAGTCATTGCTTTCCACTCCAAAACATATAGAACTGTTTTTGCTGATTCACGTTTTCCTTTCAACTCTCCCATTCTCAACCCATGCCAGTAAATTAGATCTCGCTGTTACACACTGTTATGGGCCAGGACAGACCTCCTCAAATCATTTCAAGAAAGTAGCGCAGACCCAACATTTGTTCATTGATTTAAGCAGGTGTAAGGTGGATATTCCAGGAGTGATGCAGCTGAATGAAACACATACAGAAGAGGATAGCAGACAGAATAACTTAACTATCTGAAAAATCAACAAATTATCCCAATTTAATGATGATGTCCCATGTACTTGAAACAATCCCCATAAACACACCATGGCAAAACTTAAAGGAAAAATAAACCCCAGGTGTTTACAGGAGAGATGTCAGACTGAGGGCGAATCAGAATGGGTCTGCTTCTTTGAGTCAACTCCGGATTCAACCCAATGAAACTCCTCTTGACCCCATCCAGTGCCAGTACATTCTTTCTCAAGTAAGGCGGCTTAATCTTCAGACAATACTCCAAGTGCCAACTCACCATCACCCTGTACAGCTGCAAAATATCTTACCTGCTTTTAACTCCAATTCCTTCAGCAATGAAGGACAACATACCATTTGCCTTCCTCAGTACTTGCTGTATCTGCAGACCAAACTTTGTGTTTCATGAACATGGATACGCAGGTCCCTCTGCAGAGCAGCATACTGCAACGTTTTACCATTCAAGTAATAATGCTTTTTACTGGTACTCATAACAAATAGACGAATTCACATTTACTTACATTGTATTCCATCTGCCAGACGTTTGCCTACTCACTCAAAGTATCAGTGTTCCTCTAAAAAGTTTCAGAGATCTTTGCATACTTCATTCTGCCACTCATCTTCGTGTCATCTGCAAACTTTGACAAACTCGGGATGCTCCCAACAGAACATCATCTCTATAAATTGTGAATAATTGTAGCCCCAACAGTGATCCCTGAAGCACGCCACTAGTCACTGATTTCCAGATATGAATAGCACTCAATTAGGCCCACCCTTTGCTTCCAGTTAGTCAACCAATCTTCTGTCCATACTAATACATTACGCATAACGCCTTTATCTTATACAGCAGCCTATTGTGTGGCACCTGTCAAACACCTTTTGGAAACTTAGATATATCACATCCACTGAAGCTTCATTGTCTACCTTGCTCATAATGTCTTCATAAATTTCCAAATGACTTGTTAAGCATGACCTACACTTCAGGGATCTCGTCCACATCCCGCACCTCTGCCCTCAAACCCCGCCCTTCCAACCGTAACAAGGAGAGAACGCCCCTGGTGCTCACCTTCCACCCTACAAACCTTCGCATAAACCAAATCATCCGCCGACATTTCCGCCACCTCCAAAAAGACCCCACCACCAGGGATATATTTCCCTCCCCACCCCTTTCCGCCTTCTGCAAAGAACGTTCCCTCCGTGACTACCTGGTCAGGTCCACACCCCCCTACGACCCACCCTCCCATTCTGGCACTTTCCCCTGCCACCGCAGGAACTGTAAAACCTGTGCCCATACCTCCTCCCTCACCTCTATCCAAGGCCCTAAAGGAGCCTTCCACATCCATCAAAGTTTTACCTGCACATCCACTAATATTTATTGTATCCGTTGCTCCCGATGTTGTCTCCTCTACATTGGGGAGACTGGGCGCCTCTTAGCAGAGCGCTTTAGGGAACATCTCCGAGACACCCGCACCAATCAACCAAACCGCCCTGTGGCCCAACATTTCAACTCCCCCTCCCACTCTGCCGAGGACATGGAGGTCCTGGGCCTCCTTCACCGCCGCTCCCTCACCACCAGACGCCTGGAGGAAGAACGCCTCATCTTCTGCCTCGGAACACTTCAACCCCAGGGCATCAATGTGGACTTCAAGCAATCGATAATGCCTGTGAAACTATTGGAGGGGAATGCGTTTAGAGATTGTGGGTTTCTGCACGAAGTTTGTAGGTTTCATGGGTTAGCAGTTGATTCTGCTCTGATCATGCTTCAAGTTATTTGATTCCTTCAAACTCACCAACAAGGGGGTCAGGAATTTTCTGTGGTAAACAGTAATTTCAAGAATTCCAGACGACGGGAATTAACGATGAATCAGCAGAATACTAATTGATTCAGCTGAAATCTGAACTCCGATTCCGATGGAACTCAAAACAACAAACTTTATATAGCAATGTTAACAATGCTGTAGAAATCTAACGCGCTTTTCATTGCACCAACTTTCCACGCTAGTCTCAATTTTACTGTACCCAAAGTTGTGGTTGTCGTGGATAAAATGTAATAAATCTCCAGGAGATACGGGGAGTTCTTCAAGGAGTAGATCTTTTATTTGCAGACAAAAAAACCGTGATACTCAGAAAGCAAATTCTTGAACGACCCCGAAACTCAGGAACCCTGGCTCTTTATACCCTTTCTTTAATTATATTTTTGTTAGCTGACCAGGATGCGCAACTGTGTTAGTCAGAATTATTTCACTCCAGGTATACAATAAACCACTATCGCTCTACTTCTGCCAATAGGGTTTTTCTATTGTCACGATTATGTATTTTACTGCCACCTCTGCTGCAATGATCTTCCAGCCGAGACTAACCTGTCATGGTTAGATTGTCAGCTACCCCATCTCCCACAATGTTTTCCTGTCCCAAGCTGATTAAATATTTAATGTCTTTTTTCTGCTACAAGGGTTTCAAGCATGCTGACTTTACTAACTATAAATTAAATATTTCAAGTCATGACCTAAATATTTATTGTCACGACTTGTCCCAAACTGCAATGATGATATTTAGCTGGTAAGGTTGACGTTACTAATTGCTGTTATCTCAGCCTGTCAGAGTAACCGTTCAGCCCCAGTCTGACTCTGCTAATTGGTGAAGGAGCATTCCACTATGCTTATCCCATGCAGCTACAGTGGCCCCATCCTGCCACAGTGACCTTTTGACTCGTGTAGCATTCCACAGATCCCTTGTAACAGATCGACAGTAGTATCCATGCTTTTACCCTTCCCAAGCTTTCATGCTCAGTATTTTCCGTACGGTGTTCGGATTTTTGATCCGATATCTGTTTGTCTTCGCCCCACTTTCCAGTATCTGGTCCTTATCCATGTGTGTTCCAGCTTCTCAAGTATTCGGCTAAATACTCCTGAAGTGTTTTGTTGACTCATAGCTTTTCCACACGTTCAAACATTGAGTTCTAATTATACAACACTCTCAGAATGAAAATGTTCGTCCGATATCTCCTCTGATTATCCTCCCACTTGCGTTTAACATAGATCTATGGTTGTAAACACTTGCCATAAGAAATTTATTCCTATAACACGTATCTATCCCCTTACTGTACACCTTCATCTCTTCCTCACTCACTCTTCTCCGCTCTCAGATATAGAGCCTGAGCTAAGCTAATTTATCTTCGCCATGACGAGATTGTCGGGCTGGAAAAGTACAGCAGGTCAGGCAGCATCCGAGGAGCAGGAGACCCGACGCTTCTGGCATAAGCCATTCATCAGGAATGAGACCTGTAGGTGGGGGCAGAGAGATAAATGGGCGGCAGTTGGGGTTGGATGGAAGGTAGCTGGGAAAGCGATAATTGGATGGTGGCGGGGGAGAAAGTGACAAGTCAGAGGGGGAAAAGATTAATAGGTCTGGAGGGTGGTGCTGAGTTGGATGCTTCGGACTGTGATAATGTGGGGGAAGGGGAATTGAAGAAGATTTTGAAATCCACATTTATCCCGTATGGTTGCAGGTCCCCAAGTCGGAAGATGAGGCGTTCCTCTTCCAGGCAGTGGGTGGTACCGGTTTGGCGGTGGCTTATGTCCGAAACGTCGATTGTCCTGTTCTGCAAATCAGATTTCAGGGGAGATGTGACATTCCAAAGACTAAAAAAAGGACAAAACTTATAGAATCATGAGTTGGTGGAATTAGACACAATGCAGATAGAAACCATTTGGCCAATTGAGTCTGCTCTGTGCCGCCGAAGAAATGCACAATCCCCCATCCTATCTTTCTAACCCCGCATTATTGATCCACCTACAAATATAGAAATGAGTTCAAAAGTTCAGCGGATCAGGCAGCATCGGTGGAGAGAAATCAGAGTTAACATTGCGAATCAAAAACTGTTTCAAGGAATGTTGACCTCAAATGATCATTCTGTTTTCCCTGAGCGGCAATTCCTACTCTTGCCTTTGATTTTGTTTTTGATTATACCGTCCATTCAGGTTTTGTTTGCCATCTACCTGAAGTGCACATCTTTGGACAATGAGAAGTAATCGGAGCAGCCAGAGGAAACCCACACGGAAGAGAGAGAAACGGAGTGTGAAAATTCCACACAGTCAGTCACATCAGTCTGGAATCGGATGCGGGTTTCTGGCCTCTGAGCCCTCCCAAGCTGCGAAGCGCCCGTCCCATATGCGAATTGAACCCAATCTCACGCAGTGACAAGCAGTGGTATTACCCTGGAGTTCTATGCAAAAAGAAGCCGATGTATCAGTATTGGAAATCAATAATCGATGAACTATCCGAACTCTTTTTTTTAAATCACTTGACCAACAGCCTTGTACGTCTAGTCATCAAAAATTCACATCTGAAAACTTCTGAAAGTTATGAGGATTTCTGCCTCTCCAACCTTTGCATGCACTGAGTTCCAGATTTCAACCAATCACCGTTTTAAAATGTTTGTCTGCGCATTCACTCAAGTCTTTCCTCCTCTCTTCTTAAATCTATTACCCCGTGAGTGATCTCTCCATTTCACAACGTTTATCCCACAGCCTTATTTGTCTTGGCATCACAAATTCACATCTGATTATTTCTTTAGGTAAAAAGGGTTTCTCCCTCTCTGATCATTACAGACAGTGTATTGCAAAATCAGAACAACCCGCTGGTTGATAAAACTTTTCCACACACCTTCTCAAACCTTCCTGCCTTTTTCCTTAACTCTCTGGTACCCGTTGATCGATCTCTCCATCAATGGGAAACTCTTTTAGTCTAAACCTGTCCATACGTTTACTCAATCATGTTTTATCTACATCCCCTTTGCACTTCACTCTGTCCTGTCTTTCTTCCTAACTGAAATTCTTCAGCCCAAACAATATCCCGGTAAATATCTCCTGCAAGTTTCTCTGTATGATCACATCCCTGCTCTAATTGAATTGCAAAACTGCACGCCCTGCTCTAGCTAGAGCCTAATGAGCGTTTGTTTTAAATATTGTGTATTAGTATGAGGGCGCTATTGGCTCGGCAGCATTTACTTCCCGTTCCTAATTGCCCAGAGAGCTGTTGAGACTCAACCATATTGTTATGAGTCTGAAGTCACATGCAGGTCAGACAAAGTAAGGATAGCAGATGCTATCCCGCAATGACATCAGTGAACCAGTTGGATTTTTTAGCTCCAACAATTATCAATGGATCTATAGTAGTCATTAAATTCTTCATTGCAGATATTTATTGAATCCAAATTTTACAATCTTGGCATGGTGGGATTCAATCTCTATACCCAGTCCGTATACTCTGGGTCTCTGGATTATTAGTCCAACGAAATTACCACGACACCATCGCAGAAAGGCACAAAAGCTGATCTTTTCCAATAAAATCTATTTTCCCCAAAACTGCCCAGGGTCCTTTTCAGGACCCTGTTGCTCCAATTGTCTCTGGTCTATGTCAGGAAAAACTGTAACATGGGGATTGATTTCACAACCGCAATATCCAAATAGACCGACTTACTTGAAGGTCCCGATGGTGGGAATGGGGCACGTTAACCCAAAAACAGTGACAGCAGCACAGACAGAACAGTATGTTTGTGAAGAAGAGTGATAGATTGTGCATTGCCTCAGAGAAATGGAAGGAAGGACGGAAAGAAGGTTTTATGATCGTGGGAAGGAGAGGAATCTCCGACAAGAGTGTGTTTGAAAGCTGATATATGCAATGCAGAGATGTGAGAGAAAGGAATTTGTAGGTAAAACAATTAATTTCTTAGCAAATGTCACTAAAAGGACAACGGAGAGAATACTTAGTGTCATGGTTTGGTTTCGTACCGAGGTTGCTGTGGTCACAATGCAAAATAGAGTCAACTACGATCACAGCAAACACACAGCAGCATGCTGGCAAACGGCAATAAGTATGCTAGCAGAGGAAATGTTCTTAAGAACAACAAATGTAGAATATCATTACTCAGCGGACATTGACAGACATGTGGGAACTGAGAATGAGGTGAATGTTTAACTTCGATGTCCTCAGAGGCTGTGGAGATCCCTTGAATGAGAATGTTGAAAACTGACTTTGATTGTTTTCCACAAAGCATCAAAACCTCGGGGCACAGTGCAGGATATTGTTGAAATGTATGCTTCAATTACATTGTAGTTTAACATTGGTGACTCCACCAGCTCCCCCACTCAAGGCAGTAATCAGTACTGCAGATAATCGCACATAATCCCAGTTCCCTGCCCCAGAATCAGAGAAACGGTGACACAGCCGCCCAGGTCCAACCGGAAATGGGGATGGGAATGAGTACGCGGAGTTACTCTCTGGCTCCAGTCATGCAATCGGTGAGCGTGCGGTCCTTCTATGTTGGAATAGAGGCGCAAGAAATTCCGAGGTTGTGAGTGCTCCTGATCAAGAGAAAATTTGTCCCCGTTTATACTGTCATAGGATCTATAGTGCATCTTGCTGAGACAGCTGATTGGCACAACTGGAACGTGTTGAGCTCTTAACTGTGCAGTGGGGGGGGGGGGGGGGTTAAAATCTAATTTTGCTATTTGGATCTGCGTTTCCGACACTGACGGTGGCAGCTGCTTTTGCTCACATCAGCTCAGAATCAGTTTCTTCCTCACAGTAAAGACTTCAACCTACAGAAGGTGGTGTTGGGGTGATATTTTGAACTAGGCAAAAGTGAGAATTTCAGATGCTGGAAACCACAGTATAGATAAGAGTGGTGCTGGAAAAGCGACGTTTTGGGCAAAAGCCCTGCATCAGGAATAGAGGCAGGAACCTCAAGGGTGGAGAGATAAATGGGGTGTGGGTGGGGCTATGGAGAAGGTAGAAAAGAGTACAATAGGTGAATAGGTGTGGGGATGGTGGTGATAGGTCAGAGGGGAGGGTGGGGTAAGTTAGCAAAAGTACAAAAAGTGAATGGGGTTGGGATGGAGGTGATAGGTCAGAGGGGAGGTTGGAAGCGGATCGGTGGGAAGGGAGATTGGCAGGCAGGACAGGTCATGAGGACAGTGCTGAGCGAGAAGGTTAGAAAGGAGGTACAGTGGGGGGAGGAGAAAAGAGGAAACTGGTGAAGTACACATTGATGCCCTCGGGTTGAAGTGTTCTGAAATGGAAGATGAGGTCTTCTTCCTTCAGGCGTCGGGTGGTGAAGGAGCAGCGGTGGATGAGGCCCGGGACCTGCATGCCCTCAGGGAGTGGGAGGGAGAATTGAAATGTTGGGCCATGGGGCGGTGGGATTGATTGGTGCGGGTTTCCTAGAGATGTTTTCCGAATTGCTCTGCGAGGAGGCAATATTTTAAACTAGTTATCCTTGGCGATTAGGACATGGAACCGGTGATGGTTAAGTTCGATGTATTAAACTTGGAAAACAAGCCTGACCTCAGGAACAGAGATCATGACTTTAATTTCCTGAAATCCTATTCATTCATGTCCCTAATGCAGGGGATTCTACCATCTTTACACAGTCCTGCCAACGTGTGATTCCAGGACTACAAAAACATTAGCTGTCCCCTAATTCGAGAATCCCCACCGTGTGGGGATGGCGTGAGGAATCATGTTATTCGGCCTTTCCAGTCCACACCATCTCTCCGAAGCGCATCCCACCAGACCTCTATCCCATAAGCCTGGATTTCCTGTTGCTGATCCCTGTAACTGGCACATCTTTGTTCGGAGGGAAGAAAATAACACAAACACACAGATAATGTGCAGACTGCACACAGACAGACACTGAGGCAAGGATCGAAACCGGATGCAGCCAGATAGCAGTGAACTAAGGACGACAAATAAACATTGTCTTAACCAGCGATCGGCTCGCCCTGTGGCGGAATAAGGAAAAAGAAAGCCCATTCACAACATGGAAAACTGTATTTGTATTTGTGTGGGCACGATTTGAAGAAATCGTTTGCCCTGGGTAGAAAAAAGAACACTGATACCACAGAGAGAGCAGGGCAATGTGGGAACTGCGGAAGGGATTCAATTAACCACTGAAGTGGACACTCAGTTACGCAATCACACTGGGGAGAGGCCGTTCACCAGTCCCATGTGAGGTAAGGGATCCCTAAGCAAACCAACCTCCGGAGTCACCAACAAGATTACATATCCCATCAGATTTTCGATTATGCTGTCAATGCTGCTGTTCATCCCAACCAGCTGCCTGTTTCATAGCATCAATCATAGAGTCATACAGCATGAAAAAAGGCCCGTCAGTCCAACTAGTCCATGTTGAACATACTGCCAAACTAATCTAGTCGCATCTGCCAGCTCCTGTCCCCGTGGAGGGGCGATCATGCCCTTGTAGTTCTATTACTATATTATTAATTCAACATCCCAGGTAATATTTTGTGCACAAAGGGCTCAGTCCCTGGCATCGCAGATGGTGGAGTTTGAATTCAATAAATACCTGGAATTGAAGAGTCTCATGATGACATGAGTCAGTTGTTGTGGAAATCCCAATCTGATCCACTCATGCCTATTAGGGTGAGCGAACTGCCATAGTCAACTGTTCTATCACACATGAGACTCCAGATGTGTAATATCGTGGTGGACTCTTAACACTCATCTGTGTAATAGCTGAAGGACTAGGCTTGAATGAATCAACTTTATATTAAAAAATCCCACTTAACCTTTCCCATTGTTGTACCGATCCAATTGTCCTTTAAATGTCGCAAATGTGTCCTCATCTATCACTTCCTCAGAAAGTTACTGGCACACATAAAGCACCCTCTCCCAACGCACAGAAACATCTCCCATCTCTTTTCTAAAATCGGTTTTTATCTTAAACAACTCATCTTGAAATCTCCCTCCTGGGAAAAGGCAGCTAACGTTAACTCTATCTAAACTCTCAATAATTTATAAACTTCTATCAGGTTGCCGCTGAAATACCTATCCTCCAGTGAAAAGAGTCTCAACTAACAGAAAGTGAGGACTGCAGATGCAAGAGATCAGAGCCGAGAGTGTGCTCCTGGAAAAGCACAGTAGGTCAGGCAGCATCCAAGGAGCAGGAGAATCGACATTTCAGGGAAGAGCCTGATGAATGGCACTTGTGAAAAAAAATTATTTGCCTGCTCCTCGGATGCTGCACTAACTGTTGTGGTTTTCCAGCACCCCAATCTCGAATATGAAAGTAGTATCGACCTACCAACCTTTCAATTTAACTCAAGACTTATACACCTGGCAACATGCGAATATAGATATTCTGAACCAAATCCAGCTGAATAATATCATTCTTATAACTGGGCGACCGGAACTGGCCACAGTATTCCGGAAGAGAACTCCCCAATGTCCTCACACAACTTCAACACAACATCCCATCTCCTATCCACAAAGGACTAAGCAATGAAGGCAAGTGTGCCAAATGACTTTTTAACTATTCAATCTGTATGTGATGCAAACTAAGAAGAGTTACATACCTGCATCCCGAGCTTCCGTGACCTACAACACTACAGAAAGCCTTATCATTATCTATATAAGCAATACTCATTTTGTTGTACCAAAATGCATAATCTTCCATTTATCAACATTGAATTCCATGTGAGATTTTTCAGTCCAATGGCAATTTGAATCTTAACTGGTCTTCTTCAATGTATGCAATTCTTGTGTCATCTGCAAATCTACGAAACAAGCGTGCCGACCATACAACAATTAGTCATGTAATTAACCATGAGGAAGAAAGCTGCAGACTTCAGGGAGATATCAAACAATTGGAAAGAAAAATGGTGAAAGCAATTCAATCCAGGGAACTGGATGAGAGTGAAGCAAGCTCAAATTTCATACTAGCCGCTGAACATTAAGCACTCAATATGCTCCACTTGTGGCATTCAGCTGTCTCAGCAAGATGCACTGTAGATTGCTGTGTTATTATAAACATGAGCAAATTGTCCCTTCTGCCCCGCCTTTGAGCAGGAGCACTCCCGATCTCGGAATTGCTTGCGCTTCTGCTACCGTTACGGAAGGACTGTGCATTCACCGATTGCATCACTGAATTCATCAAGTAGCTCTGCGATCTCGTTCCCGTCCCGATTTCTAGTTGGATCTTCGCGACTGCTCTCTCGGTTCCTCTGATTCTGGGGCTCGGAATTGGGAATATGTGGCAGCAGTAATTACTGCCTTCTGTGGGGAAACAGATGAAGTAGCCGAATTTAAATGCATTGCTATTGAAGCATACATTTCAACAAAACCTGCACTGTCCCCGAGTCTTTGATGTTTTGGAGAAATCTAGCAATCTCAGCCTTCTGCATATTAATGATTGAATCACCAGAGCCTCTGGGGACACCGGTGTTAAACGTTCAGTCCATTCTAAGTTCGTGCATGTCTGTCACTGTTCTGAGAATTACTGATGTTGTGGATTTGGAGCTCTGCATAACATTTCCTCTGCTACTATATCAATGGTCCTTTGTCACTGTCATTTTCTATTGTGTGCTGTGATCGTATAGTGGTTCGAACTCTGCATTATGACCGCCGCAACTTCGACTTAAATCCGGCACGCCATTTTTTTGTCTGCTCCAGCGTTTGTGTTACACCTAAGAAATCAATTGTTTTTACATGGTAATATTCTCAGAAGCAATATTTTTATTGACTGCAAATTCCGCTCGCTCACATCACTGCGTATCATATGTCAGAATTCAAATCCAGCCATTCTCAGAGATTTCTCTCCCTCCTTTCCGTCCGCCCACAACTCCCACCCCCCCACCCCCCACCCCCCCCCCACCAACACCCACCTCCTTTCATTAATTTGGAGATGCTGGCGTTGGACTGGGGTTTACCGAGTTAAAAATCACACAACACCAGGTTTTAGTCTTACAGGTTAATTGGAAGTTCTAGGTTTCAGAGCGCTGCTCCTTCATCACTTGGTTATTGAGTAATTTCCTTTTTCATTAAGGCATGCAGAATCAAAAATTCATTCTCACATTGATACCACTCAGTCTGTGCTGCTGTGATCACTGTTGCTGGGTGAATGTGTCCCAGTCTGACGATCAGGATCTTCAAACCCGTTGATCCATTTGGTTGCCACAGTTTTGAGATCTGTCTTCATGTAGCAGCTTTTACTGACATGACCAGAGATTATTGGAACATGAGGTTCAGGGAAATGACACACGGCAGTATAGGGAATAAGTTACTTTATTGGAAAAGACGGGTCCAGAACCTTTCCGAAATGGCAGAGTGCTACTAGCACTGGGCTGCTCCTTCAGACTCACAGTTAATATGCCCGGAATACAGGTTCGACTCCAACCGCGCTAGGTAGCAGAATTGGATTGCATTAAATATCGGGTACTACAAATGCAGTGACTTCTAAACATTTTTGACCAATTGTTGAAAAAACAAAACCATCCAGTTCATTATTGTCATTTGAGGATGGAAACCGCCATTGTTACCTGGTCGGGCCGTTGTGATATGGTTCAGTATCACTGCCTGCTGGGCAATTAGGGATAACATTAAATGCTACCGAGTCAGCGATGCACACTACCCTGAAACAGAATTTATTAATATGTGTTCATTTGGCTCTAGCCAGTGTATTGCGTGCAGTTCTGCAATTCATATCATAGCATGGAAGTGACCGCACCAGGAACAGTGCAGGAGAGATTCGCTAGGATATTTTGTGGTCTGAAGACTTTCAGTTATGAAGAGAGACAGGACAGACACGGGTTGTTTGTCGCCTTGCAGTGGAGATTGAGAGAATACATGATTGAGATGGAGAAAATAATCAGGATTATTGGTAGAAAGAAACTTTTCCTACTGATGGACAGACCGAACATTGGGGGCCAGAGATTTCAGGAAAAAGCAGCAAGGTTTCAATAGCTTTATCAGCCAGCGGGTGGTTGGAATTTGGAATGAACGGTCCGTATGGGTCAGAGAGACAGAAATCCTCGTCACCTGAAGAAATACACAGATATGAATTGGTGATGCCAAGACACATAAGGCGATGGGCTAAACGATGGAAAATTTGATTCAGGTCGTTAAGTAGTTAGAACAGAGAACATAGAACAATACAGTGTAGAATAGGCCCTTCAGCCCTCGATGTTGCACCGACCTGTGAACTATTCTCAGCTCGTCCCCCTTCACTATCCCAAAATCATCCATGTGCTTATCTAAGGATTGATTAAATCTGTCTAATGTGGCTGAGTTGACTACATTAGCAGTTGGGGCATTCTGCACCATTACCACTCTCTGCATAAAGAACCTGCCTCTGTCATCTGTCAAATCTATCACACCTCAATTTGCTGTTATTCCCCCTCGTACACGCTGACGACAGCATCCGAGGAAAAAAAGATTTCCACTGTCTACTCTATGTAATCCTCTGATCATCTTGTATGTCTCTATTAAATCCCCTCTTAGCTTTCTTCTTGCCAAATGAGAGCAGGTTCAAGTCTTTCAGCCTTTACTCAGAAGACCTTCCCTCCAGACCAGGCAACGTCCTGGTAAATCTTCTGTTCACCTTTTCCAATGCTTCCACATCCTTCACCGAAATATGTGGCAAAGAACTGTAGACAATATTCCAAGTGTGGCCGCACCAGCGTTTTGTATATTTGCAGCATAATATTGCGGCTCCAGAATTCAATCCATCTCCAAATGAAGCCTAACACATCGTATGCCTTCTTAACAACACTATCCACCTGAGTGTCAACTTTCAAGGATCTATGCACATGGACTGCAAGATCCCTCTGCACACCCACACTACATAGAATCTTTCCATAGACCCAGTACTCTGTCTTCCTCTTATCCTTCCCAAAGTGCATCACCTCACATTCAGCTGCATTGAACTGCATTTACCAACACTCAGTCCAATTCTGCAGTTTTTGAAACCCCTGCAACCTGTAACATTCTTCCACACTCTCCACAACCACACCAACTTTCATATCGTCTGGAAACTTACTAATCCATCTACCTATGCTTGCGTCTAAGTCATGTATAAAAAATGACAAACAGCGGTGGTCCCAAAACAGATCCTTGTGGTAGACCAGTGGTAACCAGCTATTTTTGGCAAATGCGGCCACAACAGGCGGATTGAATTCTTTCGAAATTGTTTTCCTTGGTAGTATCGTGATTAGTGTCCCCGCCTGACAAAGGGTTTCAATCCCCGCAGGGGGCATTGTAAATATTTTAAAACAGTCGCTCTGTTCCCCAGTGAAGATTATTAGTGTTTGCCGTTCCATTCTCGATTGGACACGCCACAGAACTTACAGTGCTCTCTGAGTCAGTGTGGGGAAAGACTGCAACTCCCGGGTAGACAGAATGTAGGTGAAAGTGCAAACACGTGACCTCTGCAAGCTTTATACTCTGTCCGTGTTGGACTGATAACCAGTTGATAGACTTACTCCAGATTGAAGTGTTTACTGGAAGTATGCAGCTGAGGGAGAAACATGGATAAAGCGATTCAAATTTGAGTGCAGAAAAATTTCCTGCAGCAATAATGAGGTTGCACAGCAGAGTCGCGTTTGGATGCTTTGAATTCCGGTTGATGGGCGCAGCTTGCTTTCACTAGGCTGAGTTACCAGGTTATAACGCCAATAAAATGAGAGACATGGTGCTTATTGTGATGGTACATTTGCTCATTGGTTTGCACTTCTATTTTTTTTTTTTTTTTCCTTTTTTTTTTTCTTTTTTTCTTTTTTTTTCAGAAGGGAAGGAAACACACAAGTGGCCAGTCACAACTCCAGGAGTGTCAGTGGACACCCGCGTGCTCCTTCTCCAAGGACACCCGGGAATGGTTTGCACTTCTATTCGTTCTGCAGGTTCAGTGGATAGGCCATGTTAAATTGCCCTCTCGTGTACAGGGAGTGAATTCAATAAGTTAAGTTAATTAGCCATGGGTAATGCGGGGATAAGGTCAGCAGTAATACGATGCTAGGTTTTAATCAAGTGGGTTTATTTGAAATCACATACCAGAGGGCTGACCCTTCTCCAGGTGAAATATACGGGCATAGAGAGAGGGTCTATCTGGTTGAGATACTCTTCTGTCACTCAGTGCATCCGTTTCCAAAATATTTGGAAAGGCACATTTGGAGACACACAAGCAGTGAGTTTCACTCGGAGAGAGACAGCCTGTGCCGGGGTATAAGTGTCAAAGTGGGGTGTGGAAGATGGAAGTGCGAGGAATTCAATGTCTAATTTGGATGACTTTAAATGTAAAGAGATATTGTGAACGGGTGCAGCTGAACAAGATTCGGCCAAAAAAAAAACAACGATTTTGAAGAATTTGCATTAATATTCCACATGAAGTGTAAGAATTGGAACTGAGCAGATGTGATTGATTATCAAGGAAAGACATTCCATAATGAATAAGAAGTGATCCGTCGTTTGGAGATGTACTTCCTGCTTTAATCACATGCCTTACAGATTTGAGGACAATCAGCACGATGTTGGGTTCATTTGATACCCTCTGAAATCGGCCAATGTAACTGAGCACCAAAACGTGCAGTTTGGTTTTGCAGTTTAACCTTGTATTTTTATCATCAGTGTTTCGTTTAAGCTGAAATAAATTCAAAGTTAATTTTAATAAATCTTTAAACGTTCCAATGAAGTATATCCAATTCAATTCCGGTCATTGCACTGCACAGAGTGAGGTTGCAGCAAAATTAATAAAATGAAACGAACAAAATAGCATTTCCAGGAATTTTACCCAGCTCAGGTTCAGCCATAGGAGAAAGGCCATCGAGCTATAACATGACCGTCACTTCTCTCTTCACGTGCGAGAAAATCTGTCTGAATAAATTATAAGTCGAGGCGAAATGTGCGTGTGAATGTGACAGGCATTCCTTGTTCGAAGGTTCATTCTGAGACAGTTCTCACTCGGAATGAATTAAGGACAGCTGTTCCTTTCAAGGACCATGTTGATTTCTTGGAGTTTGCTGGTATTATTCTCCTGAAAGCAGGAACATAATGGTGTGTATTCGATTCTACTCAGGGAATTTCTCATCCCCGACCTTCACCATACATACTGTTGATGTATCACATGTCAGCCCAATTTCCCAGAGTACTAGGTGGCCAAGAACTTAAAGTGGTGGGTTAGTAGTTCATTGAAGTGCGTGTGGTTTCGAATCCTACTCGGATTTCTCCTTCCTTTAAACACAGATGTGGTCTTCCTTTGCGACTTCTATTCTTTGGTTGATATGGGATGGAGAACGTTGTTCTTGTATGGGAGTTTAACGAATAATTGGAAACACATCAAAGTCGAAATAAAGCATTTTGATTCTGTTGTAAGTTAAATTGGGATAATGAAAGTCAATGCAACTTTTCTTTCCTCCTTTCATTCCATCTTGACTTTCTAGGAATTTACATCGAATGACGGAGAAACAAATAAGGAGAAAGCAGGAGCAATAATTTTTCCAGTGGAATTGTGAATTACTGTTTTAACGTAACACTCCTCACTGACCAGTATGTCAAACGGTCAATTGGAATTGGAACCACAGAAAACTTCTGCAATGAAACAAACCTTTCATTTTCCATAACTTTTTGCTGTGTGTGAATCATACTGCGAACCATCCTCCAGCGTGATCACAAAGTAGCCAACAATATAAGGTTCACCAATTTTCTTTAACAATCCCAGCTTCGGCATATATCCATTTGTGATGTGTCCATTGTCATTTGTTTCCTCCAGGTCTTGAAGATCTTATACCCCACAAGAGGGGCCTTTTGGTTCGAGATCGGTCAAAAGAATTAACGAATGCGGTTTTGTTCAAAAAGCATGTGCCATTAATTCATTGAATTAAGGTACCTTGAAGCATTTCTATCCAGCAACACAGAGGTTAGAGTTTCTGTGTTCCGTGGTGAAATTGCGCAGTTATATTTGAAAATTAGGTATTATCTACACTTTTTTGAGAAATACTACAGCCTAAATTACAATAAAGATTAATCATATATAATATCGTGACATGTTTTGCAGCAAGTTAATTCAATGATAATTCCTGGGAAAGAGTTCTTAATTACAAAAACGTCCACTCAACTGCAATATGAGGCATGATTGACAACATGTTAATCCAATGGTAATTCCTTGGAAAAGATATCTTATTTACATAAATTGTCATGCCATGGCAAGAGTTCAAGGTTATTTCAAATGGTCAATTAATGTGTCAGTATTCATTTTATGCAAACTCTGTTGTTCTCGTATCTTAGAATTTCAGCTTTATTCTGCAAATCACCAGTACAATTTCACAGTGTTCAATCACTATTCTCAGCCAAATCATTGTTATCTTTTAAATTTCAAAAAAAAACATTTCGTGTTAAGGCAAAATCCACATATACTTATTGCTTCAAGCAATAAACTAAATTCTAATTTAAATCTTCATCTTCCCCCTTTGGTCATTCTATGACCACATCATAAAGGCATGGAACAAATCATTCCAATTCGATGGCAGTAAAAGACTGCATTACTTACTCTTCCTTCGAAGGGGAACCAAGGCCAAGCAATGGTGTTTCCTCATCTTCATCTAAGTGGAGAATAAGCATTTTCTGTGTGGACCAATATTGCCATTAGAAGTTAATACTTTAGCAATAATACACTTCACTATCGGAATACCAACAAAAAGACCAATTAAAATCATAGCACTGTACATAGCCGTATTAATTAGCCAGTTTCACATTGCTTCTTCATGAGCTTATGTGGCTAGTTCCTGATGTGTTTGATCAGTTTGATAAATCTTGTCAATCACTCAATCCTATCCTGTCGGAAGTCTAAACTTATCAATAAAAGAAGGTGTTAGACTAAATGATGCAGTAGTGGAGGTCGGCCATTCAGACCATTGAGTCTGCTCCAACATTCAATGAACTCATGGCTGATCTGATAATCTTCAACTCCATTCTCCGGCATTGACTCGACAAAGCTTCATCGTCTTTCTGATTAAATATCTGTCTGGCACAGTTTGAAAATACTCAAAACCTCAGCCTCAACACCGGTTTCGGGAAAGATTTCCACAGATTCACTGGCCCCTGAGCCAAGAAACTACTCTACATTTCCGAATAAAGTAGGCAATATCAAATTTTGAGATTATGTCCTCTGGTGCTCTCCTCACCCCATAGGGAAACTACATGTCGGTATCTACACTGTCAAAATCCCATGAATATTTAACGTTTATAAATGTTATTACGTGATTATAGAGCTCTCTCTCTCCTCTCTCCCCCCCACTCCCTGCCTCCTTTGTTTCAAGGAGATTTATCCCAGCCTAACCAATCTTTCCAAGAAGCTCCATTTTACCCAATGTTGGCAACAAGTTCGTAAATATCTGCTGTCCCCAACAGGATCCTTGCATATTATTAAGGCAGGTAGAGACATTTCTGAGAGGCAACAGTTGAAATTTCAGGCAAAGACGGGAATTGGAACTTGAAATCAGATAAGGAAAGCACTAGGATTGGTCCACACAAGGACTAAATACCGTAATGAGAACTCCGACAAATGAGAATTAAATCATATCCCATTGACTTTCAGTGGCTTTACTGGAACCTAACCCTCGTGTAATCGTCTGCGGAGCTATTATTGAGGAAAGACGGGCTGAGACTGGCTATATAATCACTTTGACAACAGAAACTTGTGCGTTGGTAGATATTTTTGTTTACAAACTCAACTCTTGCCTCTGTGAAGCCTGCATAGTTTGCATGCTATAACTGAGATGTGGAACAGATGGGTGTGGCTTCGATTACACTTAAAGAACTGGACCCCCTCCACGACAATGCAGTCACTTGATTGAACCCTCTTCAATACCTGAATATTCATTCCCATCACTGCGAATTCACAATTGCAGCAGAGTGCACCAACTGCAAGTTGCACTGGAGAAAGTCATCCTGGCATTTTTGACAGGCCTTTCAAAGCTCAACATCCATAAGGATGATGCATTGAAACGCCACCATTTGCAAGTTACACACCAAGGTACATAGCACCCTGACTTGGAGAGGTATCACTGATAAACACATTGAGTCGTGAATCGGTCTTGATGGGTGAAGTTGTATACTACAGCCCCCATCTGTTAACTTACAATTTTAAAAAATGTTGATTCATGCAGTGACCAGACTTGTGCTCAGTCCTTTTGCTATTCCCTAAATTAAAAAAAGTTCTACTGTCCTACACAGCCCGTGGTCGACAACAGCAAATACCCCAAAACCCTTGAATCAACGGATTTCCCTCAAAATTAGAGTCGTGCTGGAGAAGCACAGCCCGTCTAGCAGCATCTGAGGAGCAGGAAAAATCGACGTTTCAGGCAAAAGCCCTTCATCACGAATGAAACTGGAAGCCTATGATGTGGAGAGATAAATGGGAGGGGATGGGGCTGTGGAGAAGGTAGTTGAGAGTACAGTAGGTGGATGGAGGACGGGGTGAAGGTGATGTGTAACAGAAGAAGGTGGAGCAGATAGGTGGGGTTAAGATACACAGGTGGGACAGTCAGGATGACGGTGTTGAGCTGGAAGGTTGGAACTGAGGTAAGGTGGGAGGAATGGGAATGAGAAAACTGATGAACTGCACGTTGATGCCATGGGGATGAAGGGTCCCAAGGCAGAGATGGAGGGTTTCTTCCTCCAGGCATCGCGTGTTGAGGCAGTGGCGATGGAAGAGGCCTAGGACCTGCATTTCCTCGGGAGAGTGGGAGGGGGAGTTGAAATGTTTGGCCAAGAAGCAGTGGGGTTGATTCTTGCGGGTATCCTGGAGATGTTCTCTGAAGTGCTCTGTGAGAAGACATCCGGTCTTCACAATTTAAAGGAGACCGCATTGGGAGCAACGGACGCAATAAATGATATGTGTGGAAATGCAGGTGAAACTTAGATGGATGTGGAAGGCTCCATTGGCGCCTTGGACGAGGTGAGGGGGAAGATATGGTTGCAGGTTTTGCAATTCCTATGGCGGCAGGGGAAGGTGCGAGGGGGAAGGGTGGATCATTGGAGGTCGTGGGGTTGATTAGGTCTTTAGTGAAAGTGGATAGGTGTGGGGAAGGACATATATCCGTGGTGGTGGGGTCCGTTTAGATGTGGCGAATCTGTCAGCGAATTATTTGATTTATGCGACGGTTAGTGGGATGGAAAGTGAGGACCAGGGGTTTCTGTCCTTTTGGTGGTTGGAGGTGTGGGGTTCGTGGGCAGACTTGAGGGACATGGATCAGATGTTTTGGAGGGCATTTCAGCCCCATTGGAGAGGACGTTCTGGTCTTTAAAGAAGAAGGGGAGGTGGTGAGTTCTGTGCTGTAACTGGTCCTTTGGATGCAGATAGGTGGAGGCAGGGGAATTGGGAATACAGGGCAGCATTTCTGCAGGAGGTGGGGTAGGTGGAGGTGTAAAACAGATAGCTTTGGAAATCAATGGTTTAGTAAACAAATGTCAGTAACACTGACATCCTGGGATATTTTTCCCTCCAAACCCCTAGCCAATTTGAAATAAGACAGTTCCATTCACAAATACCTAGTCAAGTCCACGCCCTACAACGACCTACGCCCCCATCCCAGTACCTTCCTCTGCCACTGCAGGAATATCAAAACCTGCGCCCACAGCGCCCCCCCCCCGGCCTCTGTCCAATGCCCCAAAGGAGCCTGCCACATCCAACAAAGTTTCAACCGCACGACCACACATGTCAGTTTTTGTATCCATTGCTCCCAGTGAGGTCACCGCTATATTCGGGCTACCTGACACCTTCTTGAAGAGTGCTTCAGAGAACATCTCCAGGACACCCACAACAACCAAACGCAATGTCTCGTGACCAAATACTTCCTCTCCCCCCACAGTACCGAGGGCATGCAGGTTCTGGGCCTCCTCCACTGCCACGCCATCACCACCGAAGGCCTGGTGGAAGAACGCCTCATCATCTGCCTCGGGACCCTATAACTCCATGGCATCAATGTGGATTTCACCAGTTTCCTAATTCCCTCCCCCATCCCACCTTACTCTATTTCCAATATTCCGGATTGGCACCGTTTTACTGAGCTGTCCATCTTTTTTCCCACTATCCGCTCCACCCTCTTCTCTGATCTGTCATCTTGGTCTCTACCTCCATCCCCCTATTGCACTCTTAGCTAAATTCTCCCAAGCGCCACCCCTTCCTATTTATCTCTCAAACCTCGAGGCTCCCAGCCTTATTTCTGATGAAGGGCTTTTGCCAAAAGCGTGAATATTTCCTGCAGCTGGGATGCTGCCTGACCTGCTGTGTTTCCTCAGCACCACTGTAATCTTGACTCTGATCTCCAACATCAGCAGTAAGCACTTCCGCCCAACTGATTCCCCTGTCCATTGATCTTCAGCGATCGTGAATGTACACTCCATGATCTCTTTGTGCGTCTCTGTAACACAGAATATTACTGTTATTGTTTCTTCTCCAAAAATTCATTAACACTCATTGATCTGGATTCAATTCCATTCGGCATTTTACCTTTCCACCTGATTGATGCATCCCTGCTGTCCCTGGCTTTCTTGGTCACGGTCAAATACACGACATTTTTTTGCATTATCAGCAAACGTATAAATCATGGCTCCTACAACTAAAGCTAAATCATTGATCTACATCAGAAAACAGTGGACCACCACTGGAAACAGGCATCCAAATATTGTTCATTGCTAGTTGGGATTAACAACTGGAATAATAGCAGAATCGATCCCCTGCTGTCATTTGTAAACTTGCTGGTGATTCTGCCAGTTGGTCTCCTGAGTGATCGCTTCTCACATATGGGAGAGGTGAATGACCTGTGCGCATTATGACTTTGCAAGTGAGTTTAGACCTTAGCAGGTGATTGAATCCCATTATGCAGTCATCCTATGGACCAGACTTCTTGGCGACATGGGCTTCCTTGTTTCTATTTAGTTTGGATAATCAGTTGAATTCGAGTCCACACGGACATAATTCCCATTGTCCTCGTCGTCCATGTATTTTTCTTCTTCATTATTCTCCCACGAAATGTGGCTATCATTGGTCTGAAGAGCAGTTGATGTTCATTCTTAATTCCTCCAGCACTAGACCTGCTGATTTTGTTCAGAAATTTCTTTTGTTTTTTGGAGAACGTTTTCTGTTCTGATCGCCAGACTTCAGGAAGCGTGTGTTTGCACGAGAGGGTGTTCGGAGGAGATTTACCAAGGTGCTGCCAGGGCGTGACAATTCCCACTGCGAAGTGAGGGCTGCAGGTGCTGGAGCTCAGAGTCTAACTTGTAGTGCTGGAAAAGCTCAGCAGGTCAGGCAGCATCTAAAGAGCAGGGGAAGCAATGTTTCTGGCACGAACCACCGCCATTCCATTACCACCGGATGCGTGGAGGAAGAACGTCTCATTCCGCCTTAGGACCATTCAACCACACGGGTGTGTACTTGAACAGCTCCCTCATTTCACATCCTTCCACATTATACCAGTCACAAGCCTCCAACTCGGCACTGCTCTCTTGACCCGTCGATCAAACACCCCTCTGAACTGTCACTTTCTCCCTCACCTTCATCCACCTGTCGCTTTCCCAGATACTTTACACTAACAGAACTCCCCTCCCACTTATATCTCAACCCCGACCTACAAGTCTCATTCCTGATGAAGGGCTCATGCCCGGAACGTCAATTCTCCTGCTCCACGGATGCTGCCTGACATGCTGGGCTTTTGAAGAACTACACTGTCGCTACTGCAAAGATAGATGAGCGCGGCTGGGGCTCTTTATCTGACAGTGGGGAAAGCTGAGCTAGGAACTGATTAACGTGCACAGAAAGGGAATAGATATATGTGATAGGAATAAACTTCTTACGGGAAGGGTTAATAACCAGGGACATAGCAAGAGAGAGGATATTCAGAGAAGATTTAGGAAGAATGCTTTCATCCTGAGAGTGTTGTTTGTCTGGAACTCACTATTTGAACGTGTGGTAAAGCTAAGAGACATCAGAACATTCCGGAGTATTTCGCCGAACATTGAGGAGCTAGCCCTTCATGACGAGGTACTGGAAAGTGGGGCAAGGATCAAACAGATGCTCGATGAAAGACTTGAAACTGTATCTTTGAGTGCAGTAAAATGGAGGCTAGCGCAGCTCTGTGGCGAAACGAAAGATGTTTTAGACTTTCACTGCGTTGTTAAGATTGTGATTCAAAGTTTGTTTCTTTGAGTCCCACCAGATTCGGAGTTTAGAACATAGAAAATAGAACAATACAGCACAGAACTGGCCCTTGGCCCTTCGCCCCTCGATGTTGCACCGACCTGTGAACTATTCTCACTTCATCTCCCTACATTATCCCAAAAATCATCCATGTGCTTATCAATTTATTTCACATTTCAGCTGAATCAATGATTGTTCTACTGATTCATCGTCAAGTCCAGTCATCTGGAGTTCTCGTCCCTGCTACTGACCAGAGGACATTCCTCACCTTCTTGGTGGTGAGCTTTGAGGGAATTGTATCATTTGAAACATGATCAGACCAGAATCGGCTGCTCATTCACAAAACCCACTGCAGAAACCCACTGTCTCTAAACACATTTCTCACCCACAGTTACACAGAGTTTTTCGGTTTATTCAGTGTCTTTTTCACTTTGGGAGACAGGTTGATTTGGATAGCTTTAAACTGAAATTCAATTTACACTTGTTTAACATTCTTATATCTTTAGTATTCATGAAAAATGTGCAATATGTCCTCGGATGTGTTTGGTCAGCCATAATGATATCAAATGACGGGGTAGTGCTGGCCGGTGAAATTGCCTCCTCTTGTCCCTCTTCCTGCCTCTACTGTTTCTGACAGAGGAAATTTAACAATAACATGATGAGGACACTGTGAATGTACACCACTGAATATCAAGGACCACCCCTTTATCACACTGCTCTAACAGCTGGAATACACAGCTTCTGTTGCAGCTTTGATCAGACAGTGGAGGATTCTACTAGGCGCTCTGTCAGACTGCATGCTCCTTCACACAGGTTTCCAACTGGGCACATGGAGTAATCGGCCATGTGGATTTTGGAAATTCTGGGACAGATTTCCCCTTTGCTGGGCTAGAGTTCTGGCCACGTTAATAAGCATGAATTTAAGCGATTCTCTATCTTATTATGAATTCTTATCATTTTACAATTTAAACTGAAATTCAATTTACACTCCTTTAACATTCTTATATCTTTAGTATTCATGACAAATGTGCAACATGTCCTCGGATGTTGGAATGGTGAAGATTGGTGATGAGTGTAGTATGTTTCATGTTGTCTGTATGAACTTTCAGAAGGAAATTAGTGAAGTATCTTTGAATCAAATTCTGTGCCGTATTGAAGCCGACCGAATGAAAACCCTGTGACAGCGATAATGGAACATTGTCTTTAAACAGGACAGTGACCCACGGAAACGCAGCTTTCAATCAAGTCTAGTTAACACTACATTTTTCTATGTCCCTTTCCTGAACCAGATGCTCCAATCGCCACAGGTCAAAGTCAGTTCCTCTTCCTCTGCCTTAACTTTAATTTCAAAATTACAACAAAACTAGAACAGGTTGGTCGAAGGTCCCAGAGGTACGAATAGCGCACGTTACAGGTTGGTACTCTGCTGCTCCCGTGGAGCAATTCATCATCACTTTCCAGCGTGTGAAATGCTGCAGCTATAAATTCAATTATTATCTGAAGTTGCTTTTCCTGATGTTGATCAGGGATCATTGGTGCACCAAACTGAAGTGTATTTGAAAAATAACGTCGAATAAAGCAGAATTTATTGTAAACCTACAGCTTCTGATTTGTGGGACTTTTCTGTATTTCGGAAATGTGGCAATTATCAGCCGCAAAGCTGTCCATATTCCGCAGGCGATTATCCATCTGTGGATCGAGAAACAGAGGTAATGTTTTAACATGATGACATTTTTCAAATCTTTGAACCTCCACTGTATTTCATTCTTGGAAAGGCTGTTAAACTCCTATCATATTATCCCATTTGCTGCAAACTCGCACAGTTTATTGAACTGTTCGAAAGGAATTAGATTTTTCTCTTTGGGTAGATTGAATGTTGCCGATGAATGTGCCGATAAAGTCATAACAAAAAGTTTTGCTGTTTTGCAGAACAGAGTGTTCAAACAGGAATAAGGACGAGTCTTTTTGCTGGGTTTTTCGCGCAGAGATCAGTGAGTATTAAATGGACTCCGTTCCGTTCCTGGTCATTGTGACCAAAGGTTCAAGGCAAGAGATGGCAATGATGGTGATGCCTGACGTCTACAGGGCCATTTCTACTCACTTGAGTCACCATTGTATTACAGATCAGGTGAGTGGGAGAGATGAAGATCCTGATGGCAACCCGAGACAGTGCGACGATTAATCCCACGTTGTTAATCTTACTCTTTACCATAAACCAGTTAGCCAGCGGAGTGAGCTAACTGGCTTCCGTTTACTGCAAAGCTATAACAAACAGGTCAGTATATTAACAATTTGTAGTAGTTCACGTAGAACCAACCGCGAGAACTTTCAAACCACTCGCCCTTCTTATACCTAACTTCTTCAGTTGCAGTTGTTATGCAATTTCTTTCCAATGGAAGCTAAACAAATCGTGAGTGTGCCACTTTTGCATCCCCATCTAAGCAGCCCAGAATCCCTGTCCCTGTTAAATTCGCCCCTTCTGTGTCTGCATGTGGCTTTTCAAATATTCTGGAATCAGCTTCAATTTTTTTTTTTTCTGAAAAATCATCTCCGATTTCAATAACTCTCAGAATAAAAAGTACCTGCTGAAAAATTCTTTGTCGCTCCTCGCTGGTTTTGAAGCTCTAACCTTTAGATAAACATTCACCTCAACAAGGGAATTTCCCTCTTATTTACCCTTACCAACCTCACATAAGCTGAAAAAAACCTCCATTAGGACACAACTCAGTCATTCCTGATTTGTTCCGCTTATTCTTCATCTATCTCA
This sequence comes from Chiloscyllium punctatum, assembly GCF_047496795.1. Classification (NCBI taxonomy): domain Eukaryota; kingdom Metazoa; phylum Chordata; class Chondrichthyes; order Orectolobiformes; family Hemiscylliidae; genus Chiloscyllium; species Chiloscyllium punctatum. Next base: position 256,241 of record NW_027309818.1, read on the forward strand.
CCATCCCTTTAAACCCCTTAATTTCTTTTCACTTGGCTTTATCTCCCAGTAAATCTCATTTCCATTGTCTCGAACGATTTTGTATCATGGGAACTCTCACCATATCCTTCCGAACCATATTCCAACCTCAACCCCCGTGTATTTCATCATGTCTTTACATCCCAGTAAATTTCGTCCTGAGAAATGATGTTGGGTCGAATTCAACGCATGAAAACTTACCACTATGCTTTGCAATCTCCTTGCCGGTACAGGAAAGAGCTGGGCTATTTCACTTACAGTTGAATCGGTTGGCTGAAGCAACATTGGTTCAAATCGCAGTCACAAGGGTGAAAGTTGTGTTCATTTTAGTTTCTTCTCAACGTATGGTGAAGTAACACAGTGAGGAATCAATTAATATTATTAGACATACATAAGGGCGCGTGTTAAATGTGAGGTTATTAGATCAGGGTAATTTTGATTAACATAGACCAGAGATTATTCAAATCTTAGGCTCATGAGATTGACAGAGAACGATGTTGAGCGAAATAGACTGTCTTGGCAAATGCTAGTGTTATTAAGTTGTGGGTGTAATGTACTTTTAATGGTGCTGAAATGTCTGGCTAGCGCAAGGAGTCCAGAACAAGGTAACAACATAACATTTTGAAGAAACAACGAACAGCTTTGTTACATGGATAAAAAAACAAATTTACATTCGCCTAATCAGTTTAAATTATGCCCCAATCATGTTTGAAGATAGTATTTTAACAATGTTAAAATCAGTGAAACGATCCGACGGTTTGTCAAAGAAATATCAGACATGTTGAACAGTTCACCAGAGTGGCAAAAACCAGCAAAGAGAGCAGCTAAAAGTCCAACAGATGTCGGTTGCTAGTACGATCTCGGAGAGGTGACTATCTGGAGAAGGAGATTGCATTAAAAAAAAGCATCGACACCGACCTGGAGAGAAAATCTACAGAGGAAGATACAACGGGAAGATTCGACAACTGGCTGGTTTTAAATTTGAATGTTTTTGTAAATATTTATGTGGTCGGGGTTTGGGGAAGGCTTTTGAGACCAGTATTGTTGAGCAGAATGTTAAAGACAGGTTTAGAGAAAGGAGTTGTAAGTAGTTGTAAGTTAAGTGTTCTCTGTAAAATGCAAAACATTAATAGTTGTTATTTTTAACTTTAAATGCTAATTTTTACTATAGTTCTTTGCCTCTTGAATTTTAATAGAATGTAGCACGGGGTGAATCCTTTCTGTTTTGCTTGTTTACATAAGCAGAGGAGTTTACTCCGTTATGTAATACCAGTTACTGTGGTTACTGTGTTGTTTCGCTCATTTGTGCATTATGCCTCATTGATGATTTTGAAGTTGTCCCCTCGACGCAAAAGTTCCGTGCTTTTGCACCATTATACAAAGGGTGCAGTGTGTCTAAGCAACAGGGCTCCCTCCAATAACATCCGACGCTGATTCAATCGATCTATCCTGGTATTGATCCATGGAAGCAGCACTGCGCACTCTCCTCGAGTTTGGAAAACAATTCCCTCTAAGATAATGTAACATCCCCGCATTCAAGGGGATTTCATTCCATCTCATTCAATTCCTCAAAGAATCCGATTTAACAGTTTTTGTCACTGAGTCATTTATTTGTTTGAGTTCAAATCGTGTGAGCAAAGGGTCACAGTTGGAGAGTGCTGGTCCCATAGCCCAGAGGTCAGACCATACTCTGTGCACTGAACTTTGCTGTTCATCATTTCACTAACAGCAGGTAGATGTATCTATGCACTACAAAATTTTCACGTCTGTTTTAAGAAGCAAGATAAACAGTTCCTGGTTGCTACTGTTGTTGTCACAAAGACCAAGATTGTAAATGATGGAAACATGCACTGATCGAGACTGTCTGCTCGACCAAATCCCTTTTCTCCCCAACAGGTGGTCAGATAATGGTCTGAACCGCTTTCTTCTGTTCCCTGTCACTCTGGGATGATGTGAGCTGTGAAAACTCTTCTCTGAGCTGGGGGTAACGTGGTAAAGTTTATACACACCAGGTGCAGTGTTCTGAGCGACAGGGATCACTGCAGTAACTTTCCGTGCTGATTCAGACAGCAGAGCCCTTGTTGTGAATTCGAGAAGTACACAGACACTGTTCCCGATTACTGGCAGAGATTTTCTCTTTCCCAGCATTTCTGCGCTTTTCTATCTGTCTCACACGGAATTATTTGGCCAATCCTGGGTGGAGTAACCTGAATGCCTTTTTGTTTCTCACGCTGTGATCTGCATGTCCTTGATTAATATGATCTGCCTTTACCAATTAGAAAGGTTTTCACTGCACTCAGGTAAATGTGACAATCAATCAATCAAATATCATCAATCAATGGAATGACACAGACATTTCCTTATTGTTTGGATCCAGCACAGCGAAGGTGGGCTGTATGGCCTCACTTTGCACGATTTCGTGATTCTGAGTGAAATCATAGTTAAACCAACAGAATGTGGGAAGTTGCTCACAGGTTACATTGATACAGCCGGGACATATACGCGCCGCAGTGTATCACACAATAATAGAGAAGACCTTCTTGAAATCATCTTCTGAAGCACATGCCACACGCCAGATTAAATGTTGAAGACCGCTGAAAACTGCTGTAGTCAACGCTAACAGAGTGATCCAGCGGGAGCGTACTGGGCTCATAACCCAGAAATTAATGGATTGAAAACATCCTCTGCTCGTTGACAATTCCAGGTTTCAGTGTGTGTACTGCCCGGCCAGTGTTCCTCTATACCATAGCTCCATTCAACGTATTGCATGTTGTTTCAATTTCCACTTCCTTTCTCTCAATGTATCTGAAATGAATATTGTGTACTGATACACCCGCCAAATTTACACAGGTGAAGAAACACACTTGTGAATGTCTGGAAGCTCTTTTCCTGTTCTCTATCTGTCTTCTCTGATTTAATTTGCAAAATCACTTGCTAGAGCTGGGAATAAGCTGGTTTTGGTAAGATATATCAGTTGCAGAGTGCTCTATCAGTATGACGCCCTGCATTTCTTCCCCACACTGTCTGCTGGCACGTGAGTGACACCACGCATTGATGCTATCTCTCCTCCTGTCTCTGGGGCAGAGTGGCTGAGGGTGAAACAATGTCTCATCTTTAACCCTCCTTCCACGTTAGATTATCTGCAGCCCCGCAGTGTATACCTGTGGAAATGGCTCTTAGTGAGTGAGGGTTTTACTCGGAATGCCTTCATCTCGGACAGTTAGAGCTCAGATGCAGCAAAGAAACAGATGTCCCTATTAGAAAAGCCTTTCTGCGGGATTGCTGTATGAAGATCGATTCTGAACACCAAATACGCTGCACAAAAATGCCCTCACATGAAGTTACCTGTGGGAAGAGAATCCGGAGTACATTTCTCTATTTCCCACTATCTTAATATCTTTGTCGCTATCTCAGATAAATGATATTGGGAGGAGGTCCCCAATCAAACTTACTCATTTCTAGCACTTGAGGGACCTGGTTGCGCCGATGAGAGAGAGCTTTAGCGTGTATTCGCGCTTGCCTCCCCCCACACTGCCTGCAGGTGAATGGAAATAGATGAATAATCTGCCGATGGACACCATTCAGTCCAAGCGGAAGAGATAAAGAGCACCGTCCCGTGAACAAGGAGCGGGAAAGAGTAGGTGATATTCTTGAAACTCTCTTGCTGTTTCGAAATCCGAGAGCAAAGTGGGATGTTATTGGATCTGAGTGACTCTCAGCTGGTTGAGTGTTGGAAATACAAGAGTGTCTCGGGGTATTATCTTCACTTCGTAGCTTGTGTTAATACTGGCATGTGAGAATTCTTCGTTAAAGTCGCCTTCGAGCCTTGGTTGTTTGACTTCACTTTTGTCCGGTCGCCCTATCAACTGTTAGATTAAAAAGGTGAAAATTATGAAGTTGCACCCCTTAAAATAACATTGTATTTTGGGGTCAGACGTGTCATTGTAGTGGACATGACACAGTCCCATACGTGGTGAAAGCGAAACAAATGGTTCAGGATGTTCACACACACAATCCCACTCTGAATAAATCCACCATCTGGATGTTCGCACAGTTCTGAATGTTGACCTTCAGGAAATGGGAACGTGAAATGATTAGACACAGCGCTGAACAGGTTGATGGGAATGGTGTGGTGTATGAGGAATAGCAACAATAAAGCTCATTTGGAAAGTTGGGACAGTTCTCCTTGGAGATCAGAAGGCTGAAAGCTGGCTTTATTGAATCTTTCCAAGTCATGAGTGGTTTAGTCGTCGGAGAAAAAGGAAGGGAGAATGTTCCCTTCACCTGAAAGGTTCGAGAACGATTCGGTACAGTCTTAAAGTCAATAGACAATAGACAATAGACAATAGACAATAGATGCAGGAGTAGGCCATTCTGCCCTTCGAGCCTGCACCGCCATTCAATATGATCATGGCTGATCATTCCTAATCAGTATCCTGTTCCAGCCTTATCTCCATACCCCTTGACTCCTCTATCTTTAAGAGCTCTATCCAATTCTTTCTTAAATGAATCCAGAGACTGGGCCTCCACTGCCCTCTGGGGCAGAGCATTCCACACAGACACCACTCTCTGGGTGAAGTAGTTTCTCCTCATCTCTGTCCTAAATGGTCTACCCCGTATTTTTAAGTTGTGTCCTCTGGTTCGGCACTCCCCCATCAACGGAAATATGTTCCCTCCTGCCAGAGTGTCGAGTCCTTTCATAATCCTATACGTTTCAATCAGATCCCCTCTCAGTCTTCTAAACTCAAGGGTATACAAGCCCCGTCGATTCAATCTTTCCGTGTAAGGCAATCCTGCCATTCCAGGAATTGACCTCGTCAACCTACGCTGCACTCCCTCAATAGCCAGAATGTCTTTCCCCAAATTTGGAGACCAGAACTGTACACAGTACTCCAGGTGTGGTCTCACCAGGGCCCTGTACAGCTGCAGAAGCACCTCTTTGCTTCTATACTCAATCCCTCTTGTTATGAAGCCCAGAATGCTATGAGCCTTCTTCACGACCTGCTGTACCTGCATGCTTGCCTTCATTGACTGGTGGACAAGAACACCCAGATCTCTCTGAACAGCCCCTTTACCTAATTTGATACCATTGAGGTAGTAATCTGCCTTCCTGTTCTTGCCACCAAAGTGGATAACCAGACATTTATCCACATTAAACTGCATCTGCCATGCATCTGCCCACTCACCTAACTTGTCCAGGTCACCCTGTAATCCCCTAACATCCTCATCACATTTCACCCTACCACCTAGCTTCGTGTCATCAGCAAATTTGCTAATGTTATTGCTGATACCATCTTCTATATCATTTACATATATTGTAAAAAGCTGCGGTCCCAGCATGGATCCCTGCGGTACCCCACTGGTCACTGCCTGCCATTTCGAAATGGAGCCGTTAATCACTACCCTTTGTTTCCTATTAGCCAACCAATTCTCTATCCAATCTAGTACTTTGCCCCCAATCCCGTGCGCCCTAATTTTACTCACTAACCTCTTGTGTGTATCTTTATCAAAAGCTTTCTGAAAGTCCAGGTACACTACATCCACTGGATCTCCCTCGTCCATCTTCCGAGTTACATCCTCAAAACATTCAAGAAGATTAGTCAAGCATGATTTCCCCTTCATAAATCCATGCTGACTCTGTCCTATCCTGTTACTATTATCCAGATGTGCCGTAATTAGTAAAAGAAGAAAAATGTACTTGAGGAAAAACGTTTTCTCATAGGGAGTGGTTAGGGTCTGTAAACCACTGTTTGACTTGACAAAGACACAGTTTCAATCGAGTTATTTAAAAACGAATTTGATGTTTATTTTGAAAGTAAAAGTGTGCAGAGTTACAGGGAGAAGGCAAGAGAATGATACCAAAACAGAAGCACATTTTCATCTGTGGAGACCCAGCACAGCTGAGGTGGTTTGTGACACATTTTTGATTCTGAGTGGACCAACAGAATGCAGGGAGTTAAATAACGGTGATATTGGCAAAGCCAGGATAAATCTACACAACAGAATATTACCCAGTAGGTACATGTCACAGGGAGGATGGCGCTGTCTAAAAATCCTGCAGGGTGTCCTGCCATCAGGCACAGTGCACTTCACTATTCAAATTCTACCAGAGTGAGAGCCAGAAAACGCAACTTGGTTAATTGTACGTTTTGTTTTCAGCACGGGAGTTACGAACAATGAGGGAAAGTGGAAATACTAGTGATTTATTCACATTGTATGTGTTTAAGGGAAACAGGGAGCTGAGGAAGACACCATAAGACCATAAGACCAAACGAAATAGGAGCAGAAGTAAGGCCATTCGGCCCATCGAGTCCACTCCGCCATTCAATCATGGCTGATGGGCATTTCAACTCCACTTACCCGCATTTTCCCCGTAGCCCTTAATTCCTTGTGACATCAAGAATTTATCAATTTCTGCCTTGAAGACATTTAGTGTCCCAGCCTCCACTGCACTTTGCGGCAATGAATTCCACAGGCCCACCACTCTCTGGCTGAAGAAATGTCTCCGCATTTCTGTTCTGAATTTACCCCCTCCAATTCTAAGGCTGTGTCCACGGGTGCTCGTCTCCTCACCTAACGGAAACAACTTTACTACCGTCCACTCTCTCCAAGCCATGTTTTATCTTGTACGTTTCTATTAGATCTCCCCTTCATCTTCTAAACTCCAATGAATACAATCCCAGGATCCTCAGCTGTTCCCCATATGTTAGACCTACCATTCCAGGGATCATCCGTGTGAATCTCTGCTGGACACGCTCCAGTGCCAGTATGTTCTTCCTGAGGTGTGGGGACCAAAACTGGACACAGTATTCCAAATGGGGCCTAACCAGAGCTTTACAAAGTCTCAGTAGCACAACGGTGCTTTTATATTCCAACACAAGGTAAAGCTATTGAGATCTGACTACAGAAGTAGCAAATACGTTGGACAGCGCAGAGGAGATCGTTGAAGTCTTGAATTCTGGTAGATGATCCTAGCGTGCTTTCATAAGGCCACACTGTTACAAAAGGTAATGTGTCCTTGTCTCTTGGCCTTGTGTTATAGCAAGGCAAATATCACCGTTACACTGCAGGAAGTTCCAAATTCCAACGAGAGGTCAGTCAGCATTTAACAAAGGATATATTGCAAAACCTTTCACGTAAATTGTTGCATTCCATATTAGTGTCTTGCTTTGATTCCTTCCCACGTGACCTGTCATTGTGCCTGCACTGAAGGTGTATTGCTTCTTCTGCGTGGCTTTTACAGTCTGTTTGACATAATGAAGCTGTACTGCCCCATCCTCTGATGCAAATTTCCACTGCAAATCAGCTTACCCCAACTTCTCTATCTGATACTTTTTCCTTTGCTTCGGTTTTAAGCGCTCGTTTTCGACTCAACCTGTCCTCCTCCAAAATAAAAACGATACTCAGCCACACTGTTATCACTGCAAACCAGTGACAATTTCATTCTGAGGTCAATCATTACTGCTGTCTCATTTCACATTATCAGCTTCCGCGCTCTATGGTGGTTTCTGGAAATCACTATTATTATAAACTGCTGCAACATCCGCCAATATGAAATAAAAACTGAAAGATTCAGGAAATTTTATCATCCACAAACAAACTACAATAAGGAATGTAACTATTGGGACAAACGTTAATGCAAGCAGATTGCAAAAGCTTCGTCTGAAAATCTTGCTGCAATTGTTTTGCTTATAATGAGCACACACATTGATTTCAAAGCAGAACCAATCCCCAACTCGTCGAAGGGAATTATTGGCTTTGAAGATGCGTTGAGAATGTTCACTGGAATCATTTCAGTAATGGGAGGACTGTCCTCCGGGAGCATATGAGTAAAATCATTCAATGTCGAATGGGGTTTCCAAACATCAGTGGTGAAGGGAATGTCTTCATTCACAAATTAAACGTTGGGTAAGATTTAAACAGGGACACACGAACAAACCAGACAAAAACATAGAAAGATGATAAACATTAGAAATGGGATAATTGTTTTTGGAAAGTTTTGATTTTAGATCCACGGTGGTCTTTGGTGATGGGTATTTCATGTCCACAACAAGTCTGCACAGAAAACGACTGCAGCCCCACTGTGATGTGGTTGAATGTCGGTTACCTTTAGAAAAAGCTGAGACTCACTCAGGTCAAGGGGATTTAGGGATGCTGGCCTTACAAACCTATTACCAAATTCATTGGAAGTACAAAGGAGGATTTCATGGCGAGGTTGTTCATGATCTGGTTAGATAATAATGAACGTTGTTTGAATTTATGAATAGGGAAATTGTATTACAAAGCAAGGAGTTCATAGTGTAACTGTAAAATCTAAAGGTCAAATTCAGTGCAAACATTGTTTGTAATCCTTGTCCTCAGTCTCCAACAATCAAAAGTAAAGACATTAGAAAGGGCGCAGCCACAATTTCGTGTATAGAAAGGCATGGGGAAACTCAGGGTTAGGTTTACTGAGGCATAAAAACATTAGAAATGATACAAACCAGTTTTATGAGGAAGATAGACAGAATGAGGGATTTTATTAACATGATTTTGAAAATGCTGTACTGGAAACATGCAAGTTTGGGAAGTAAACGAAAGATATCTTTCACATAACACAAGGTTTGAAGTGATTAAATCAGCGGTATTCCCTATTTCGAGTAAATCAATAAATAGATTCTCAGATTCAATACCATTGGTCAATGATCCTGAAAAGCTAGGGTCAGAGTTTCTTCTGCTCAAGAGCTATTTAAATTCAGAACGAATTTCCAGAAAGAACGATTGAAGTTGAGTCCAGAGTCTTTTATAAGACACATGAACAAGCACACAAGTAGGGAATTTACCATTGGGAGAAAGTCAAAGTGTATGTAAAAAATTTGAATTTTGTTGACTTATCAAAAAAGACTTTTCATGAACACGTCCAGCTGGATAAGATGGAATATAAAATGTTCATGAATTTGAAAGGTATTGCATATTATTCAACGCGAATCAATGCAAATGGAATTGATCTCCTAGACGATTGCAAACAAAAGTTACTTCCTCATGAGAAGGAATTGAATTGTCGCTAGGAGACAAAATACCTGCTTTAAATATTTGACCACATTCACATTATGTTACGTATATTTCATGCTTTCTGGTCTCCATCCATTAAATTCTCAAAGTTGTCCCTATCTTTTTTAGCCCGCTGTTCTTTCATACAGCACGCAATTTTAAGCTGAAGGAAGCTCTGATCAAAACTGAATGCAATATTCGAACTGTCCCTTGTGATCTATCTAATTCCTTTTTGATTATTACAATGACTTTTGCGCGTTAACAGCAAATTGATTTACATGAAATGGGCTCACCATGTTTTGTTTTCTCTGAATTTAACGCAGTGCGCATGGGAAACACCATCTATTTGTTGAAAAATTATTTTCGGTTCTCTGTCCACACATGGTGTCACGTTTTAAAAATTTGCAGCATGGTTGTTGGTAAGGAGTCATTTTCCAGAAAAGGTCGTTTCTCAATTCAAAAAACTGGTACTTTCCAATCAACTTGGCTTTGCTCAACATCGCCTTCCGTCCTGAAAGTTCAACACAACGATAAATTGATGCTGCTCCATGCGAGGGTCAAATTTAAAACCTCCACTCAACACAGCCTACTACATTGGCACAGAGATACCATCCACTGATTACCTGCTGCACTGGATCCACGCATTAATGCTTACCGCCACATTCCTGGTTGTATCAAAATGGATGGGAAAACGAGTCCCTCTAATTCCACGTCTGGTAAGTGGAATTAAACGATTGCCTTTACCAGTGGTTCCAAGGTTCTATGAGGAAATTGATGAGCTGCTCATTACTAAGATGAGTTAATTATTTAATAATATATTTGCAATATTTCCGTCCACTAGCCCCTGGACTTTTTTATTTTGATTTCGATACCTAGAAAACTTTTAATTTTAATTTTGAACAGACTCAATGACTGATCTCCACAGTGCCTGCGGAATCAATTATACAATGTCATAACACTCTGAGTTCTTCCATCTCACTCCGCTGTTTGGGACGTGTTCCAGTTCTGGGAAATTCACTTCCCTATGTATCTGCTGCGGCTCCCAGCATGCCCTGTGGTACTACACGCATTTCCCTTCTGCCATTTGCTCACTGTGTTGTTGTAATTGTACAGTGGCCTGGTGTCATACGGCCCAGGAAAACAATACAGGCCAAGGTTGAGCAAAACAAACTTTATTGTAAAGTGTCGGTCCTGTTGGTTTTTGCGTTGTTCAGTTCAATTTTCAGTTAGTCTTATTTAAGATTTTGAAATTGTTCGCTCTGTACATAAGTGCGATCGCTCAAACATATCTGTTCAGAAGAGAGGGAGTGCTAGTTCTGCCACTGAGCACTGTGGACTGTCTTCGAGTCGGGAAAACAATTCTTCAGAGACAGTGTTACGTCTCCACCGTCACGAAACTTTTAATTCCATCAGCTCCAATTTTTGATAGAATTCAATTCAACAGATCTTGTAACTTAGTCATTTCTTTATTTCTATTCAGATCATTTGAGCAGAATGCCACATTGGGAATGCGCTTGCCCCATCGAGCAGTGGGGAGGCCATACTCTGGGAAGTGGATTGTGCTATTTATTATTTCACCAACATCAGGGAGAAATATCCACTTCTATGCACAATTGACTCAACTCACTTAAGCATATGGTCAGATGTGCACAGTATATGTGACGAGATGTCTGAGAGGTTAAAGTGATTAACAACTGACTCATTGTTGTCTACAGGCGTGAGATCGAATCTCACTCTCGTCGCTTATGGAGTGCAGTCGTTCGTGATGCTGTTTTTGTTTGGGTCTCGGCTAAATTGGAGGTCGACTGGTCAGTTTATCGCCATCGACGCTGCAGTAAAGTCTCCATTAATTAGTCAAATCTGTCACTTAAACGGTATTGAAATGCAGACTGACTTCGGATAATGAAAAGGAACACGGTTGTCCTTTCGAGGAGAAGTTATTGTGAGCTTTTATCGAATGAATGAGATCCAGGAAAAGCAAATAACGAGAGATGGCAAGCGCATGTTTATCCAATGAGTTCATGAGTATTTTGTCAGATGAAACCTGTAGCAGAGTGGGTAGAAGTGATTCATCTTAGTGACAAAAGCACAGTCAGGCAGCAGAAAATAATGGAGATATTTCAAAAGTGGCCGAGGAAGGGTTCAGGGACACCGTGTACTGGCTTAAAATGCACAGCAGAGAACTTGCTAATGTATGTACTGTGCATGGGCATGGAGAGAGTTACACATTGGTCTCTCCCTTTCTCATTGCTCTTGCCAGTGATGAATGCTGAACATGAGACGCAGACAAAGACAAGAAGTGGGAAGCAAGCTCCCTCTCTTAATGAACAATTGGAGCAGACTTCATGGTAACGACAGGGACTGACCAAAACTGTGGATCAATAACCGCTGACTAATGTAGAACAAACATGTGAAATTATTTAAATTTCGTTTATTCTCTTGTCATTAATAGCTATTTAGTTCTAACAAGTGTGTGGCCAATAGAATTCAACGCCTCATTTCATGTTGGATAACAACATTATCAAACATTTTTCAAATTGAGATCTATGGTGATCATTTGACACATTTAATAAGCTCATTTTAATGAATAGAAACCTCATTCCCTCGCAGGAAAGAAAACTGCTGATTTCCTCAAATACGTCATCCTTGTTATATAGCAGTTACTCTGCATGAATCATATGATGAGATATTTATTGAAAATCCGCAATTTAGCACGATTATCTTACGTCACATTGAGTGCAATAGGCACATGCTAAACAATCCTTTGGGAAGAAAGTGTTTCACAAAGTATATTTGGGTGGTGATTAAAAATAAGTTAAGGTTCTCATGTTGTGGATAATACAAATGTATTTGCATCCAACTTTAATAGTGCAACTACTCTGTGGCCCTCAGGGATGAAATCAGTGAGCACACGGTACTTCTATGATCGCATGGAGGCGCATTAGATGTCGTGGTTTCAGCTCAAATAGCACCTACAGTAGCTTCTATTGATATGGAGCAGCAGGGAGCATTGGGGTATCAGACTGGGAGCTCCACCCTCACATGGAGCAGTTTCTATTCACATGACGCAGCACAGACCATTGGGATACCAGACGGTAAGCTCCAACCGCACCTGGAGAAGCTTCTATTGACATGGAGCAGCAGGGAGCATTGGGACATCACATTGGGGTCACCAAATCACCTGGAGAAGATTTGATTGACATGGATCTGGGAACATTGGGACATCAGGTTGGAATCTCCAACTTTACCTCGTGCACCTCGACCTCATGCAGCTCATGGTTATTTTATGAAATCTAAACCGAACATACATTCTTACACACATACATTTACAGCTGAAAAGCGTCTCAGAAGATAGATTCAGATAACCATTAATTTATGTCTGGATTCATGGGCTATCCTTATCTGCTTCGAAATTGATATTGTAGCCAGCATTTCCCAGCAGCTGTGAAAGCAGGAGAGAGATTACCCAACCCTTTCCCTGAGAACGTGCTTCTATTACTATGCAGGTGCATATGTGAAAGCGAGCAAAAAGGTCATATGGTGCTGTGGGCTGAACAGGTGTATCGAGGTTTTTTTAATCTCAGTTATGTGAATTCGAATGCCTGCGCTGCCATTTCGGTGGATCAGCTGTAATGCTGCAGCATGTTGAAATGTGGGTCAAAGTTAAAACGTTAGGGTTTGTTTCTCAAAGACTTGACAGTGGCGGGTGCGAATATAGACTCAGGCAAAGGGGTCAATGCCGCTACTAACATAATAGTGTTCGCTTCCCAAACGAAAAATCACGGGCTCAAGCAGCTCTATCGCTGGTGTTTCGTTTCAGAAGTGTTGTGTTTTCACAGGAGCCGAAAGCAGACTGTTAAGCCGCTAGACACACGTTCCAGGTACGAGGGTTCGACTGCCATTTCCGCTGATCAACTCTAACGCTGCAGCTTGTTAAAATGCTGTTTCGGTCCCCACTGTATTGATGTTGAAAACAAAAGAAAAATGGGGTTGCTTCCCGGGGAATTCACTGTGGTGTGGGATAGTGCCAAATACTTCAAAATGTCTCTGCTGTCATGATCGTGTTCGCCTCCCGCGCGGGAAATCGCAAGCAGCTGTGCTGTTCCAGGCAAGTTGAGCTTTTACTGGAACCGAATGGAGACTATTATTTCATCGCTGCTGTGAAACAAAGTCCTGGGGTGACTCGACTCGTCGTTATTTGGTTTTCTGGCAAATGGGAAAATCGTTCCAATGAATTTCGATTATGTTTTTGAATTTGCCCCATTTCCTTCATTTCCGTCCTAGAGACATCGGAAGGGAAACGTAATCTAATCGAAACTGTGATTGTTGAAATTCACTTTTTATGGCCCATTCTTATTAGGTTCTTTCTTTCTCTCTTTTCAGTATTGTCTGGAAAGTGGTGGTTCCCTAATGCTGCAGTATGTTTGAAAGAGTAGTTTGGAATTGCCCTGTTGTTCGTTGTGAGATTACTTTATAACTCATGGTCTCGGACTGTCTCACATTTAGCATTCATGTTTCGCTGTGTCTGAAAATGCATTAGGTAAGCCAGTTTTGTTTGTGTCCCATGTTAAATGCTTTCTGTTTTGCGATTCGGTCAATACATTACGAGTTAACAGGGTTTTTAAGGTAACTTCCAGCTGCAAAAATTCTCAACTGATGATCTGGGAAAATTTCACAGAGTACGGTCAGTCGGAGCAAAAGTGAGGAAGTCGTTCCTTTCTGCAGTGTTTCACAATACTACCTTTCCCGTGAGCAGTCGAACAGACTAAATGATTGTGCAACCGACTGCGACGGCAAGCTCCGCTAAAAAGTAATCCTTTAAAGCCGGTGTAAGCAACACGACGTTATGGGGGTACACGGCGTGGAAACAGATATTTAGGTGTATCTCATCCATGCTCACCACATAGCCAAAATTAAACAAGTCCCGTTCCCCAGCATTTGGCCCCAATCCCTCTAAAACCATCCTATCCAGAATCTCATCCAATTACCTTTGCAATTTTCTGAGTGTAATAGCCTCCTCCACTTCCTCTGGGAGCTCATTCCATACACGCACAACCTTCTGTGTGGAAATGTTCCTCAGGTCCTTTGTCAATTTCAGCCCACTCACCTTAAACCTATGCCCTCGAGTTTTCAACCCACCCCAACTTGGGTAAAACTGTAAATACTCAGTTTACAACCCTTCCATAAGATCATGTCGCAGCCGTTACGCTGCAGGGAAAGTCGTCCCAGCTTATTCCACCTCGCCCCACGGTCCAAACATTGACGAAATCATTGTCTATATATTGTCATCAATTTCACGTGTCTTTTTCTACGATTTCAGGACGTCAATTACGCTGGACAACAATGAGCTATTGGAAAGAGAAAAGTGAAATGAAGAATGGCATCAACTTTCAGTGCTGGATAGCTCTGAGCCGCAAGAGGGGTGGCTGAGCTTTGTTTCTGTAGTGTCGTGGTCATCACGTTCGCCTAACACGCTAAAGGTCCCTATTTCGAAAGTGGGCAGAAACTGCTTTGTTCTTCAACTGCAGCCTTTTACATGGACAAGAACGGAGCTTTCTTGCTTGCTTTCCCATCTGCAAACCTGCCTTCGAATTTGCTTGAACAAATTTGCTCACGTAGTGAAATGTAATGCAATTCCATTTAATTACTGTGCAAAGCATTGTAAAGTTTTTCTCCAACCTGGTTCTGATCATATGCCATTCTGTGTGAGAGTGTAGTTACCCCCTTCTGATCCTTCCACGAAAAGCAGTCCCGCACTTGCATTCCTTGCGCAGGCGGCCTGGTTCAAAGACAGGGAAGAAGCTGATGCGCTGGTGTCACAGCGCACCACGGATTCCTGAACTTGTCTGTCTGTCAAGTGTACCCCAAAGTCGTCTCTGAAAGGCCTCATTTGGAAGCTGTCTGTCATTATACAACGTGCGAGAATTGGCACCAGAGGTCCTGAATCATGTTTTGGAGCAGTTCGCACGTTCGTGGCTCATTCAATCAGCAACAGCAATGAAAGAAATTACACTCTCAGAGGAACCTCTGGACCTGTGATTTCATAGCGTCGTTTGTATTAAGGTGCGCCCCGAGATCTAAGCCACGTTGGAACTGAAACGGAGGAATCGACGGAGCGACTACAGAATGACATCGCATCCATTTGGTTTTCTTTAAATCACTGAGGAGCAGGAAAATGTAAACGGGGAGGGCGAGTGGGGAAGTCAGGCAGTTGCAGCTCTGGTGAAACTCCTTCTTTGTGATTCACTCACCAACCAGACACGTGAAGGTGACTCAGGCGTGAGAGCTCTTCACATCGAGAACAAAAAGCAATCAAGGGTAGTTAGCACCTCTTCCGGAGTGGGGGTGGGGTGAGGTAATTACCTTTTGACTTCTGTTACTATGTTCAGAAACTGCCTTTTAGATTGAGGTGAACAGAAACTGCATTTCTAATAAGCACCGTGGAATTTAGCAAAATTCATTGAGTCGCTTCTCGTCGATTCCCGCACAGGTTTCCAATTCAGTTGGTATCCATGTGGCTGATGTCCAGGAGTGAACATCTCTGCAGCAAATTGCACGGTTAAGGTAAAAGTCAAGGAAAGTGGCATCTCGAACCGGCCCCGAGGTCAGAGCATGCTCACAATGTGATCTGTCGTTCTCGGATTGTAATGCGACCTCCGGTTTTAGGGTGGAGAACATTCATTGGGATTGTTATTCTGCAAAACAGACACAGTGCCTGAAACTATGGTACACGGTACGATGTGGAACACGGCCTACTCAGCTTTGTGCATTTTCCCTGTAGACCGGTGTGTTTCATGTTCCGTATAAACGTGAAAGTTGTCCTGGTTCGAGCAATGAGTGAAATCATTTAGCAAAGCAAGAATAGAAATTGCAGTAATGTCAAGCAGCTCGTGGTTATTTGACCAAATCATATGCGAACATATAATCTCATGCACTCACAGATACATTTGGAGCTGGAAAGAGTCTGAGAAGATACCATTGATTTTTTGTCTGGATTGATGGGTAATCATTATCTGGTGCGAAATTGATATCGTAGCTGATGCCCTCGGACTGTCTCACATTCAGCATTCATGCTTCGCTGTTTCTGAAAATGCATTTGGTTTGCCAGTTTCGTTCGTGTTCCGTGATAAATGCTTTCTCTTTTGTGATTTTCTCAATTCATTACGAGTTAACAGGGTGTCTGAGGTAACGTCCAGCAGAAAAATCCTCAGCTGAGGATCTCGGAATATTTCGCTGAGTATAGTCAATCGGAGCAAATTTAAGGAAGTCGTTCCTTTCTGCAGTGTTTCACAATACTACCTTTCCCGTGAGCAGTCGAACAGACTAAATTGATTGCGCCACAGACTGTGATGGCCAACTCCGCTAAAAGTAGACATTTAAAGCTGGTGTAAGCAACAAAACGTTATTGGGGTACACCGCGTGTAAACAGAGTCTTTGGTGTATCCCGTCCATGCTCACCACATAGCCAAAATTAAACAAAATCCCATTTCGAACATTTTGCCCCTATCCCTCTCAACCCTTCCTATCCAGACACTCATCTGGTTACCTTTGCAATTTTCTGAGTGTACTCGCCTACTCCACTCCCTCTGGGAGCTCATTCCATACACGCACAACCTTCTCTGTGGGAAATGTGACTCAGGTCCTTTGTCAGTTTCAGCCCACTCACCTTAAACCTTTGCACTCGAGTTTTCAACTCGCCCCAACTTGGGTAAAACATGTTAATACTCAGTTTACAACCCTTCCATAAGATCATGTCGCAGCCGTTAAGCTGCAGGGAAAGTTGTCCCAGCCAATTGCACGTCACCCTATGGTCCAAGCATCCTTGTCTATATTTTGTCATGAATTTCACGTTCCTTTTTTCTACTTTTTCGAGATATCAATTACGCTGGACAACAACAAGCAATTGGAAGCAAAAAGGTGAAGTGTAGATGGGCTGCAAATTTCAGTGCTGGACGCCACTCTGCTGCAGCAGCACTGCCCTGGGCTTGTTTCTGAAGTGTGGTGATCTCGCTGGTCTTATACACAAACGGTCACCAGTTTGAATCTTGGCCAAAACTACCTTGTTCTCCGAGAGCAGACTTTTACATGGACGAGAACAGAAATTTCTTGCTTGCTTTCCCATCTGCAAACCTGACTTCGAATTTGCTCCAGCCTTCTCCCCTCATTGCCTTCACACCCTGCTTTCTGCCTAACACATTCTCTCCCCTCGCCTTCTCCCTGCCCTCTCTGCCATTGCCTTCTATCCCCCTCGGCTTCTCTCCCCTCACCTTCTACCTCCTCGCCTTCTCCCACACCTTCTCACCCGCTCCTTCTCTCCCCGTCTTCTCCCACCTCACCTAATCTCCTCTCACCTTCTACCCCCTCGCCTTCTCCCGCACCTTCTCACCCGCTCCTTCTCTCCCCGTCTTCTCCCACCTCACCTACTCTCCCCTCACCTTTTTTCACCACCTTTTCCTGCACCATCTCTCCCCGCTTCTCCCCGCTCCTTCTCTGCCCATCGTCTACCCTTTGCCTTCTCCCGCACCTTCTCTCCCCTGCCTTCTCACCCCGCCTTCTCCCCCGCATTCTCCACCCTCGCCTTCTCTCCCTCACCTTCACCCCGCCTTCCTTCCCCCTGTTCTCTCCTTCACCTTCTCCCCTCCACATTCTGTCCCTCGTCTTCTTTCCCGCCTTCTCTCCCCGCCTTCTCTCCCCTGTTCTCCCCTTCTTTCTCTCCCCACCTTCTCTCCTCCGCCTTCTCCCCTCCTTCTCCTCGCCTGCTCCCCCGAGTCTTCTCTCCCTGCCTTCTCTCCCCGACTTCTCCCCCTGCATTCTCCACCCTCGCTTTCTGTCCTCGTCTTCTCTGCCCCACCATCCCCCCTCGCATTCCCTCCCCCACGTTCTCCACTCTCGCCTTCTCTCCCTGCCTTCTCTCCCCTGCCTTCTCGAACCACCTTCTCCCCTTCCTTCTCCCCCGCCTGCTCCCCGTGCCTTCTCTCCCCAAATTGTCCCTCCACATTCGCCATCCTTGCTTTCTGTCCTCGTTTTCTCTCCCCTCGTCTTCTCCCTCCTCACCTTCATCCTCGCATTTCCCCCCAACATTCACCACCCTCGCCTTCTCCCCCTCGCTTTTCCCCGCCTTGTCTCCTGCTCGCCTTCACTCCCCGCCTTCTCCCCCATTTCCTCCACCCTCGCCTTCACCTCCCTCGCTGTTTTCCGCCTTCTCTCCCGCTCGGCTTCTCTCCCCGCCTTCTCCCACCTCATTTTCTCTCCCCGAATTCTCCACCGCCTTCTCCACCCTCTCCTTCTCCCCTCACCATCACTCCCCTCGCCTTCACCCCCCTCTCCTTTAAACCCCTTGTCTTCACACCCCCTCACCCTCATCCCCTCGCCTTCACCGCATCTCGCCTTCACCGCCCCTCGCCTTCACAACCCCTTGCCTTCACGCCCACTCATCTTCAACCCCTCTTGCCTACACCGCCTCACCGTCAATCCCCCACGCAATCACACCCCTCGAATTTACCCACTCGCCTTCACCCTCTCCTCGCATTCAACGCCCTCACATCACCACCCTCCCCTTCACCCCCACTCGCCTTTAACCCCCTTGCCATCACCCCCTCGCCCTCAAAGTCCCTTGCATTCACACCCTCGCCTTCAACCCTCTCACCTTCACCCCCACCTTGCCTTCACCCACCCTCGCCTTAATCCCCCTTGATTTCATCCCCTTACCTTCACCCTATCGCCTTCATGATCCCTTGCCTTGCAACCCTCGCCTTCACACCTCGTTTCTTCTGCCCTGTCGCCTTCAAATCCCCTCGCATTCACCTGCCTAGCCTTCAGCCCTTCGCCTTCACAACCCCTCGTCTTCTCTCTCTTCGCATTCTCCCCTAAACGTCTCTGCCCTCGCCTTCTCTCCTCTCGCCTTCCCTCGCCCGCCTTCTCTCCCCTGCCTTCTCTCCCCCTCGTCTTCACCCATCCCCGCCTCCACCCCACTCGCCTTGTCCACCCGCCTTCTTCCCAACTTCTCCCCGCCTTCTCCCCGCCTTCTCCCCCACATTCTCCACCTTCGCCTTCACCCCACTTGCCTTCTGTCCTCCATCTTCTAGCCCTGCCTTCACCCACCAACATCACCCCTCCTTCTCCACCCTCGCCTTCTCTCCCCCACCTTCTCCACCCTCGCCTTCACTCAGCTCGCCATCACTCCCCTCGCCTTCACCCCCTTCACCTTCAATCTCAGTTGCCTTCACACCCCTTCACCCCCAGCCCCTCGCCTTCACCCCTTCACGTTCACCCAGCTCGCTTTCGCCCTCCCTTGCCTTGACTCCCCCTTGCCTTCACCGCCCCTCGCCTTCACCCCCTTGCATTCACACCACCCTGCATTCACACCCACTTGCCTTAAACCACCCTCGCCCACACCCCCTTGCCCTCAACTCCCCACGCCATCACATCCCTCGACTTCACCCCTTTGCCTTCACCCCCTCGCTTTCACCCTCCACTCGCCTTCACCCCTCTCGCCTTCACTCCCTCACGTTCAACCTCCTTGATGTCGTCCCGTCGCCCTCATCGCCCCTTGTTTTCACACCCTCGCTTTCACCCCCCTCGCCTTCACCCCCACCTTGCCTTTACCCACCCTCTCCTTAATCCCCCTCGCTTTCACCCCCCTTGCCTTCACACTGCGATCGCCTTCACACTTCCTTGCCTTTCCTCCCTCACCTTCACATCTCTCGCCTTCACCCCCTCGCCTTCAAATCCCCTTGCATTCACTCACCCCGCCTTCAACCCCTCGCCTTCCCCCCTTGCATTCTCTGCGCTTGCCTTCTCTCCCCTCGCCTTCTCTCCCCCTCGTCTTCACCCTCCCACCCTCGCCTTCACCCCCTCACCCTCACCATCCTCTCGCCTTCACACACCCTCTCTGTCCTCTCTGTCTCTCTGTTCACTGTTCCCAATCTTCACCCCTCTCGTGTTCTCTGCCCCGTCTTTACCCCGCCTTCTCTCCCCGCCTTCTCCTCCACATTCTCCACCCTTGCCTTCTCACCCTGACTTCTCTCCCCTCCTTCTCGCCCCCATATTCTCCCCTTCGCCTTTTCTCCCGCCTTCGCCCCCACCTTTTGTCTCCCGCCTTCTCTCCCTGCATTTTCCCCTGCCATCTCCCATCCCCCCGGCTTCACCCCGCTTTCACCCCCGCCTTCTCTCCCCCGCATTCTCCACCCTCGCCTGAACCCCCTCCTTCTCTCCCCTCGCCTTCACTCCCCGCCTTCACACCCCATCTTCTCCGCCACCTTCACCCCCCGCCTTCTCTGCCCGCCTTCACACCTCAACTTCTCCCCCTTGCCTTCTCTCACTGCATTATTCCCGTCTAATCTCCCATGCGTTCTCCACCCTCGCCTTCACTTCCCTTCACCTTATCTCCCTTCGCCTTCGCTCCCCTCACCTTCTCTACCCTCGCCTTCTCCCCGCCTTCTCTTCCCCGCATTCTCCAAACTTGCCTTCAACACTCGCCATCTCCCCCCGCATTCTCCAACCTTGTTTTCTCCCACTTAACTTCTCCCTCCGCCTTCTCCCCATCTTCTACACCCTCGCCTTCTGCACCCCCGCCTTCTACCCTACGCCTTCTCCACCCCCGCCTTCTCCCCCACGCCTTCTCCACCCCCGCCTTCTCCACCCCCGCCTTCTCCCCCACGCCTTCTCCACCCCCGCCTTCTTCACCCCCGCCTTCTCCCCCACGCCTTCTCCACCCTCGCCTTCTCCCCCACGCCTTCTCCACCCCACCTTCTCTAGCCCGTCTTCTTCTCGCCTTCTAACCAAGTTCTCCCCCTCGCCTTCTTCACCCCGCCTTCTCCCCCCCTTCTCCGCCCCCACCTTCTCACCGCCTTCTTGGCCTCACCTTCTCCACCCCCGCCTTCTCCCCGCCTTCTCCACCCCCACCTTCTCACCGCCTTCTTGCCCTCACCTTCTCCACCCCCACCTTCTCACCGCCTTCTTGCCCTCACCTTCTCCACCCCCACCTTCTCACTGCCTTCTTGCCCTCACCTTCTCCACCCCCACCTTCTCCCCGCCTTCTCCACCCCCACCTTCTCACCGCCTTCTTGTCCTCACCTTCTCCATCGCCGCCTTCTCCACCCTCACCTTCTCTCACCCGCATTCTCCACCCTCACCTTCTCTCCCCTCACCTTCTCCTGCCACCTTCTCCCCACTTTCTCCACATGTGCATTCTCCGCCCCGCCTTCTCCTACCCTGCCTTCTCCCTGCCTTCTCCCCCTCGCCTTCTCCACCCCCGACATCTTCACCCCCGCCTTCGCCAACCCCGCCTTCTCCACCCCCGCCTTCTCCCCGCCTTCTCCACCCCCACCTTCTCACCGCCTTCTTGCCCTCACATTCTCCACTCCCACCTTCTCACCGCCTTCTTGCCCTCACCTTCTCCACCCCCACCTTCTCACCGCCTTCTTGCCCTCACCTTCTCCACCCCCGCCTTCTCCCCGCCTTCTCCACCCCCACCTTCTCACCGCCTTCTTGTCCTCACCTTCTCCATCGCCGCCTTCTCCACCCCCGCCTTCTCCACCCTCACCTTCTCTCACCCGCATTCTCCACCCTCACCTTCTCTCCCCTCACCTTCTCCTGCCACCTTCTCCCCACTTTCTCCACATGTGCCTTCTCCGCCCCGCCTTCTCCTACCCCGCCTTCTCCCTGCCTTCTCCCCCTCGCCTTCTCCACCCCCGACTTCTTCACCCCCGCCTTCGCCAACCCCGCCTTCTCCACCCCCGCATTCTCCACCGTCGCCTTCTCTCCCCTGCATTCTCCATCCTCACCTTCTCTCCCCTCGCCTTTCCCCGCTTTATCCCGACCTTCTCCACCCTCACTTTCTCCACCTCCACCTTTTCCACCCCCGCATTCTCCCCACCTTCTCCCCTCGCCTTCTCGACCCCCGCCTTCTCCAGCCCCGAATTCTCCCCTCACCTTCTCCACATTCGCCTTCTCCACCCCCGCCTTCTCCACCCCCGAATTCTCCCCTCACCTACTCCACACTCGCCTTCTCCACCCCTGCCTTCTCCCCGCCATTACCTCCGCCTGTTCCACCCTCGCCTTCTCCACCCCGGCCTTCTCTACCTCGCCTTCTCCAACCACACCTTCTCCACCCTCGCCTTCTCTCCCCGCATTCTCCACCCTCACCTTCTCTCCCCTCGCCTTTTCCTCACCTTCTCCCCACCTTCACCACCCTCGCTTTCTCCACCTCCATCTTCTCCACCCCCGCCTTCTCCCTGCCTTCTCCACCCTCGCCATCTCCACCCCTGCCTTCTCCACCCCTCCTTCTCCACCCCCGCCTTTGCCCCACCTTCTCCCCCTCGCCTTCTCCACGCCTGCCTTCTCCACC
This sequence comes from Chiloscyllium punctatum, assembly GCF_047496795.1. NCBI lineage: Eukaryota > Metazoa > Chordata > Chondrichthyes > Orectolobiformes > Hemiscylliidae > Chiloscyllium > Chiloscyllium punctatum. The sequence goes on from NW_027309818.1 coordinate 278,637, forward strand.
CCCGCCTTCACCAGCCCACCTTTTCCAAACTTGCCTTCTCCACCCCCGCCTTCTCCCCACTTTCTCCACCCCCACCTGCTCTAACCCCGCCTTCTCCCCGCCTTTCCCACCGCCAGTTCCACCCTCGCCTTCTCCACCCCCGCCTTCTCCCCCCGCATTCTCCACCCTCACCTTCTTTGCCTCACTCTCCACCCCACCTTCTCTCCCTAACTTCTCCCCACTCGCCTTCTCTCCCTGCATTCTCCACACTCGCCTTCACACCTGCTCGCCTTCTCTCCTCTAGCTATCTTTCCCTCGCCATCACCCCCTCGACTTGTACCCCCATCTCTCCCCTAGCCTTTACCCCCCTCGCCTTCACCCCACTCTCTTTCAGCCACCCTCATCTTCTTCCCCCCACCTTCTCTCCACTTACCTTCTCCCCTCACCTTCACCCCCATCATCCTCACCCACCTCGCCTTCAACCCCTCGTGTTTACCCCACATTCGCACCCCTCGAATTCTCTCCTCTAGCCCTCACCGCCCCTGCCTTCACTCCCATCCCCTTTCCCCTGTTGTCTCCAACCCCATCTACTTCCACCCCTCGATTTCACCCCCCTCACCTTCACACCCCCCTCGCCTTCACCCCAATCGCCTTCACCCCTCTGGCCTTCATTCCCCCTCTCCTTCACCCACCTCACCTTCACCTCGTCGCCTTCACCCCTTCCCCTTTACAACTCGCCTTCACCCCCCTCCTCTTCCCCCCCTCGATTTCACCCCCATCACCTTCACAATCCCCTCGCCTTCATCCCAATCGCCTTCACCGCTCTGGCCTTCACTCCCTTTATCCTTCACCCACTCACCTTCACCCCCTCGCCCATACCCCTTCCCCTTTACCCCCTCGAAATCATCCTCCTACACTCCCCCCTCGATTTCACCCTCTCATCTTGCACCCCCCTCGCCTTCACCCCAATCGCCTTCATCCCTCTCACCTTCACTGCTCTCACCTTCACTCCCCCTCTCCTTCACCCACTTCACCTTCACCCCCTCGCGTTCACTCCTCCCCTTTATTCCCTCGACTTCACCCCCTCCACTACCCTCCCTCGATTTCATCCCCCTCACCTTCACACCCCTCATCCTAACACCCCCTCGCCTTCACCCCCCTCTCCTCACCTTCACTCCCCCTCGCCTTCATCGCCTTGCCTTCACCCCCTCGCCTTCATCCCCGCTCGCCTTCACCCCCTTGCCTTCACACCACCCATGACTTCGCACCCCCTCAGGTTTACCCCCCTCACCCTCACGCCCTCGCCTTCATCCCCACCCGCCTTCACACTCCATCGCCTTCACCCCTTCGCCATCACCCCCTCGATTTAAGCCCCTTTGCCTTCACCCCCTCACCTTCACCCCCTCTATTTTTCCCTCTCTCATCTCTCCTCTCCCCGTATCCCCCTCACCTTCACCCACTTCTTCACCCTCTCCTTCCCCCTTTCCTCCCCATCCCACCCACTCTCCTTCCCCTCTCGTTCTCCCCTATCCTTCCCAACCTCCTTCCCACTCTCCTTCCACACCCATTCTTGCATCCCTCCTTGAAACCCGCCTACTTCCCCCTTCTTTCCCCTTTCCTCACCCCCTCTCTACTCGCCCCCTCACCTGCCCCATCCTCTCACTTTCTACACGCTTCCTCACTACTCTGCTCCCCATCTTCTCCCCTCTCGACATCCTCCACTCTCATCCCCTTCACCTCCACCCACTCTCCTTCGCTTCTCTGGTTTCTCCTCCTCCTTCAACCGCCCCTCTACTTCCCCCCTCTTCTCCCCTTTCTCCTTTCCCCTGCTTCCCCCTTTATGTTCCCCCTTTCCATCGTTCTCCTTCCCCCTCTCCATCACGACCTCGCCTTCCGACCTTCCTTCCCCTTTCCCCTCTCCTCCCCCCTTCCTTTGCTGGCCTCTCCTTCCACTCGCTCATCGCCCATCGTTCTGGGCCCCCTCCTTCCACACCTCTCCTTGCCACACCCCCCATCCATAAGTATATGCAATGGCTGACTATTTGAAAATCAGACCTGTGAGTGCAGTAGGGAGCTCGGAGATTGAGGAGTTCAGGCTCTAAAAATATGGAAATGGATATGGACTCTGGAAGGCAGCAGAATCCCCGCACGGAAAATGAAGTGTTCTTCCTGGAGCGCTGCAGTAAGCCTGACACCGAAATTTTGACCAAGGAACAGGTTAGGCTGTTCAAGGGGCAGGGGAGTGAAAGCTCCGGGTCTTCTTGAAGACAGAATTTGGATGTTCTGCAAAATGGTCGCCCATGCCACACTTCGTTTCCCAAGGTAATGGAGACCATCGAGCAAGCTGTGAATGTATTCGACGGGATTGTGCGAAGGGCAGGGAAAGTGTTACTGCACCTGGAAGTTTTGTTTGGGCCCTTGGACACTGAGGAGGGAGGATGTCAATCGACAGGTGAGGAGAAACAAGAAGCAAAATGGAAGGGAAACCCAAGAAATATTATTTGAGATGTTGAAAATTATGAGTGCACAAAGCTATCATGAAGACACTTTTCCTAAATGCTGGCAGCATTCGGAATAAGGTCATCACAAAATAATATGGTTTAGGCGCCATTACAGAGATATGGTTACAGGATGGTCACAACTTGGAGGTAAATATCCCGGGGTAACAGACTATTCAGAAGGACAAACAGGAGCGTATGATATCAGGGCGCTTTTGCGAATTGTTATGGGTACGAGGAAGAATGAGTAAGAATCCATTTGGGTTGAAATTAGAAATTCTCAGAAGAAAATCTTGTGCTAGGCCTAGTCTCTCGGCCACCAAATAATAACATCACCCTGGAGCGGGCAATAAACAAAGAAATAACTGCAGGTGGTCAAAATGGGCCGGCTCTTATCAAGCGGGATTTCAGTCTACAATCTAGATTGGTCGACCCAGCTCGGTCAGGGTAGCCTTGAGGAGGAATTCGTTGAGTGTATCTGCAATACTTTCCTTAACCAGTGCGTAACGGAAGCGACGAGGGAGCAAGCTCTCCTCGATCTGGCCTTGCGTAATGAGGCAGGAATAATAAATGAGTGAATGCAGCAGGCAGATCGGTGACAATGTGGCCAATGATATGTTTCCCTTTTATTAATTCCACCATAACCTCCCACAGAGCAGTCTAGCAGCCACAGGATCCAGCATCAATGCTGAGCACTATCATTAGATTGGATTCCATACAGTATGGGAGCTGGCCCTTCCGCCCACCCAGTCCACACTGACCCTCCGAAGAGCAACACACGCCTCTCTGACTAATGCATGAACACTTTGGGCAGTTTACCATGACCAATTCACCAGAGCTGCACATCTTTGGACTGTGGGAGGAAACCCACGCAGACACAGGGGGAATGTGCAAACTCCACACAGGCAGTTGCCTGAGGCTGGAATCAAAGCTGGGACCCTGGTGCTATAAGGCTGCAGCGCTAACCACCCTATATTGACTATATACCAAGGAGCTGTCCCCCTCTGCCTGGCTGTGTCCTGTCAGTGGGACAGAACCTACCAGCGAGGGTGCTGATGTTGCCTGAGACATAGTCCTGTTCACAGAATCCTGCTTGACAGACAATATCTGACTGTTGCTTGATTAGTTCATGGGAAATATATAACAGGTCATTTTCACATTTTCTGTAATTAAGAGTTAATATCACTTTATTTCGTGCATATTTTAAAATAAACCAAACATCATTATTTTTCAGTTGAGAACTGTTGAAGTGAACAATAATTGAATTACCAGAGTGCACAGCTAACTATTACACAATTCAGTAACTGTAGTAAACAGCCGATTCATGTTCAGATCAGTGAACACACCATCTTGCAGGCAGCAAAGCTGTTGGAAATGACTTTGACGAAAAGCCTGAATTCAGATACAGTGTTATTGGGTCTCACCACGACCTCCAAAACACTGGCCATCTCCAAAATCTGTCCAGAGAGCTTCCAAACTGGAGCTGGGCAGTTACTCACACAATCCCTCACAATAGACTGGTTAGAGATACACCTGAACAACAGGGAGATGTGTGTGGGGCAGACTGGTCAATGGACTAGCACATGGCGTTGGTCCAGATGCAGTTCAATATTTATAACAACGACCTGTAAACAGCCATGTCTTGCAAGTATACCTTTACTGTGTGCCACCCAATCTCGATAATTCTGCACCTTGGACCTGATCCTGAATGAAGGTGTTATAAAGGTGATGGGCTCCTGAAGCACATGGCATCTTACATTGAATCCCTCATAAACCATATCCAGTGTATGTTGGCCCCAAAATGTCAGTATCCAAACAGAATTGTACAGCTCCATTGATGGCCAGTGTGATCCCAGCCAAACGACCTTGTGTATGACTTAAGCTGGAAATCTCTGTGTAAATGTTTGCAGCATCGTTTTAACCATTAACAGCCATTAAGTAAAGTCTCTTTACTGATGTTCCGATATCCTTTCATAATACCAACTTTTAGATTGTTCTATAAGCACAAAATTCACCCATTTATTCAGTACACTGTTATAACAACAATATGATGAAAACTCATAGTAATTAGCATTGAAATGATGAGTCTCATTGCCACACCCAAGACCAAATTGTTATTAAGTACAAGGACTTTGAAAATACACAATTATTTTCCCTTGTATTAATATTGTATTAATATCCCTTCAGCTGTTCACAAAAACCAATGTACTGCCTGGACCAAGCAGCCTGAGCTCACAAAATCCAAAACCATGTCCAGCATTGAACAGGTCTAGACAATACTGTTATGTTAATTTATTCATAAAATGTGATTTGGACGGCATTTATTGATCGATAGGGAACTTGAAACAGTGACACTGAAGGAACGGCAATATACTTCCCAATCAGGATGGTAGATGGCTTGGGACAGAAGCGAACACGGTGGAGGTCCCGTGTATCTGCTTCCCTTGTCCTTCTCGATGGTCGGGGGTTTCAGAGGTACGTTGTAAGGAGCCTTGGTAAATTTCTGCAGGGCACCGTGTAGATGGCAGGTATTGCTGCCGCTGAGCGTCAGTGGATGGGGGGTGAAGTTGCACTCACACAGGCAAATGGAAGTATTTAATCACACACACATTCAACATGTGTCTTAGCAATAGGGGACAGCCTTTCGGAAGTCTTGAGGTGAGTTATTCCTGCAGAATTTCGAGCCCATGACATATTCTTGTAGCTAAAGAATTTATATGCGTCAAAAACTGGCGCTGGAAAAGTAAAACAGGTCAGGCAGCATCTGAGGTACAGGAGAAGGCAATATTTTAGCATAACCCCTTCACAGGAATGGGTAATGAAATCATATGGTCAGTCCAGTTCAGGTTAACAATAATCCCCGCGATATTGTTTGGTGTGTGTTCAGTTATGGTGGTGGAATTGAACGTTAGAGGATGTGGTTCACTTTTCCATTGATATAAGTAATAGTTCTCTGGTACATGTGTAATGGAAATGGGATTGTCACTGTTAAGCACAAACCTGCATATTTCCAGGTTCTGTTACATTTGGACAAGGACTGCTTCAGTATCTGAGTAAATCATGTATGGTGTTGAATACTGTCCAATCATTGGCAAACATCCCCACTTGTGATTTTTCAGTCATCTATGAAGCAGCTGAAAATTATTGGGCCTGGGGCAGAGAGCACTCTTAAAGCTCACTGATGCTGTCCCTCTCTCTGAGCTAGGAAGCTTGCTTCTAGTTCCACCTGCTCCAGAGGTGTCTAAAAACATATCTGAATGGAATAATATTTCAATATCTACCACACAGAGCTGCGTGAGGATTTGGTTAGCTCAATCAGTTGGATGGCTGGTTTGTAATGCAAATTAATGCCAACAGTGTGGGTTCAATTCCTTGGGTGACTAAAGGACTGTCCTACTCAATCTCTCCCTTACTTGAGGTATGATGACTGTCCAGTTGAATTACCGCCAGTTGTCTCTATCATCCTGTAGGAGTATGGTGTCCTACCTTTCTGTTTCTGATCTACAGGCTTACCCAGAAACCCTGCCCCTGGGGAACATCGGTGAAGCTGAGATGGCTGCTCTCCACCAACCCCAGCCACCTTCCTTTGTACCAGGTATAACTCATGCCAGTGCAGACGATTCCTATTTGCTCCAGGTTTGCCGTTAATCCTGGATATGACATTTGGTCAAATGCAGTTATGATCATGTAAAAAGTGCAGTAACTGTCACCTCACCTCTCGAATTCAGTTATGTTCTCTTGTTGTATATCATTAAAGCAAGGCTTCAATGAGCCCAAGGGATGAGAGCCCAAACTGAGCTTTAGCGAGCAGGTTAGTAAGAGGAAGTGCTGCTTGACCCCACTGTAGATGACATCTGCCATCCCTTTATTAATGACAGGGATTAGAGCAATGGGGTAGTCACTGATTGTCTGATATTTTGTGTGTGTGTGTGTGTGTGTGTGCAGACACACCCGGATAGTTTCCACATTGTCAAGTAGGTCCCAGTGCTGTATCCCAGCAGGAAGAGCCGGAATGGAATGTTATCATGGCCCACAGCATTTGCATTCTCCAATCCCTCCAGCTGTTTGTAAATACCACACAAAGTGAATTGGATTAGCTGAATACTGCCATCTGGAGGAGACTAAAATAGATCATCCCATCGATATTTCTGTCTGAACATTGCTGTGAATGTTTCAGCCTTAGATTTCTATTGTTGTGCTAAGCCCTTCCATCATTCAGGAAGGTGGTATTGGTGGATTCTTCTCCACCAGTGAGTTGTGTGATTGTCCACCACCACTCACCCGGATTGTAGAGATCACGTATGATTCATTGGTTACATCTGTGTCTCATTTGCTATTGAAACCATATGGTGAGTAAGTGGCCCAATTTAGTAACTTCATCTCATTCTGAGGTGTATTTGGTGCTACTATAGTTAGGTCTTCTTGTTTTCTCCATTTAACAAGGGTGTATCCCTGGCTTGACGGCCAGGATAAAGTGGAGCATATGCCAGGCAGTGATAGTGAAAATTATACTGGAGTACAATTCTGCTGCTGTTGGTAATGACCCGAACCACCTCACACAGGCCAGTGCAAAGTTCCAAAATCTATTGGAAATCTGCCCGTTGAGCACAGTGATGGTGTCACATATACACAGGGGTCTTCACAATGTAAAAGTGGAAAATGTCTCCATAAATACTGTGTGCGGTAGTTCACCGTTCCCAATATGGTCATTGAACAATGCATCTGCAGCTGGTAAGTTGGTGATGGTGAGGTCAAGGATGTTTCTCCCTATCAGTCGTTCCCCCTGACCCGGTGCAGACGCAGTGAAGCAGTTATGTCCTTTTGAACTCGACCACCTCGATCAGTAATGCTGCTGCTGAGCTCCTCTTGGTGTTGGGTTTGAAATGGCCCACCCAGTTTACATTCTCCAGCTCTGTCACTCTCTCAGTGCTTCCTCCAAGTGTTGTTCAATGTAGAGGGGCACTGATCCACCAACTGAGGGAGGGGGGTCAGCAGGAGGTTTCTGTGTCAGTGTTTGATCTGAGAACGTGAGGCTGAGGGAGGGGGGTCAGCAGGTGGTTTCTGTGTCAGTGTTTGATCTGAGAACGTGAGGCTGAGGGAGGGCAGTCAGCAGGAGGTTTCCGTGTCAGTGTTTGATCTGAGAACGTGAGGCTGAGGGAGGGGGGTCAGCAGGAGGTTTCTGTGTCAGTGTTTGATCTGACACCGTGAGGCTGAGGGAGGGGGGTCAGCAGGAGGTTTCCGTGTCAGTGTTTGATCTGACACAATGAGCTTCAAACCTCCTCCAAACCTACCCCCTTCGCTATCTCTCTATCCTTCCCCAAACCCTACGTTCCTCTCTATCTCTATAACCTCCTCCAAACCTTCCACCCATCCCATCTATATAACTTCCTCCAGCCCCTACCGCCTTCACTATCTCTATAACACCCTCCATGCACTGTACCCCTTTTATATCTCTCTAACTTCCTTCAAACCCGACACCCCTCCCTATCTCCTTAACCTTTTCCAAATACTGCACCTCTTCCTAGCTCTCTAAACTCCTCCAATCACTACTCCCATCCCTATCTCTTGAACCTACTCTAGACCCTGCACCACACTCTATCTCCTTAACCCATTCTAAACTCTGCTCTCCTCCATATATTTCTGAACCATCTAAACCCTATACTTCTCCCTACTTACTCAACCCCACCAAACCCTTGCCCTATCTATCTAATCCCCTCCAATCCCTACACCCTTCCCTATCTCACTAACCTGTTCCAAACCCTATGCTACTCTGTATCTCTCTCAAACCTTGCACGCCTCCCTATCTCTCTAATCCCTCCAAACCTACACATTTCCCTATCCGTCTAACCCCCTCCAATCCGTAACCCTTCTCTATCTATCCAACCTCCTTCAAACCTTATACTACTCCATAACTCTCTCAAACCCTACACGCCTCCCTATCCCTCTAATCCACTCCAAACCCTACACCCCTCCCTATATCTCTAAGCCCCTCCCTATATCTCTAAGCCCTTCCCAAATCATATACTACTCCCTATCTCTCTCAACCCGCTCATACTACCAGCTAATGTTTTATCACGCTTCATATTTACGCTTCTACTTCCGTTTTAAGTTTAGCCTTACACATATGGTAGTTGCCTCCATTGACCTGCTCAATTTGTACCTGCTTTAAGCTTCTCTTTCTGATTTAATTCCCTTTTTACTGCAGCAACTGACACCATAATGACTAATAATGCATCACCACCTCCTCCTTTACCTCTCTCCTGTGCTGCCTATAGTTCTTGCACCGCAGAATATTGAGTTGTCAGCCCTGACCTCCCTCAAGCACATCTCTGTAATGGCAAAAATGTCGCAATTCCACGTGTCACCGCGTTCCCTTATCACATCTGTCTGTCCGATAACATACCCAACATTAAGGGAAAGCACATCCACCCTGGAATATATCACCTAGAATACTCTGTACTTCGGAGTTCTTCAGTCATTGACTGCTCGTTATCAAGCTGCCTAATTCATGAACCAAAACTGTAACTCTGAGACTGAATGAATATTTGTTGAATAGTAATTTCGTTTTCAGTAAATGTATTCATCAAATGCAACTTTCCAGAACTGAACGGTCAGCTCTAAATACAGCGAGTTTCTGCTGATTAATTTCCTGCTTAGTGTGTAGAGGGGACAGCCCTTTGTAATGGAGAAAGTGAGACCTGGAGATGCTGGTGATTAGAGTCGAAAAGTGTGGCACTGGAAAAGCACAACATATCAGGTGACATTTGAGGAAGTTTTGGGCATTTGCGACAAAGCTTTGGGCATCAGCCTTTCATCAGGAAGGCATTGGTGCCTTCCCATGTTTTCCATTCCATGATTATCAGGTTATAGGGAACAATATGTGTTCAGGAAAGCAGCACTGTATAGAGCCCTGAAATGGAAAGCAGTCAATCAGATAGTTGGACAGTGAGTAGACATGGTGAGGTGAAGGACAGACCGATTGAAATACAAACATAGGGATAGATAAATCTCCTAGGCGAGACAGGATCCACCCTGGCTTACTACAGGAAGAGAGCGAAGAGATTACTGCACCTTTGGAGATGATCTTTGCGTCCTCAGTCTCCATTGGAGTCGTGCCAGATGATTGGAGGGAGGCAAATGTTACTCCCTTGTTCAGGAAATGGAATAAAGTTAATCCAGAGAATTACAGACCAGTCAGTTTACATCCGCATTGGACAAAGTTTTGGAGAGAATTCTGAGAGACAGAATTTATGATTACTTGTAAATCATAGTTTGGTTAGAGATAGTCAGCATGGCTTTGTGAGGGGCAGGTCATGCCTCACAAACCTTACTGAATTCTTTGAGGATGGGATCAAACACATTGAAGAAGCGAGAGTAGTGGATGTGGAGTACATGGTTTTTAACCAGGCGTTTGGTAAATTTCCCCATGGTAGGTTCACTCAGAATGTAAGGACGCATCGGATACAGGGAAACCGGTCTGTCTGGATGCAGAATGGACTGGTCCATAGAAGACAAAGGGGGATGGTAAATGGCAAGTATTCAGTCTGGAGCTCGATGTTCATTGGTGTTCCATTGGGATCGGTTCTGGGGCCTCTGCTGTTTGTGATATTTATAAATGACTTCGATGAGGAAGAGGGAAGGTGGATTAGTAAGTTTTTCAAATTAACAAAGTATGGTGGAATTGTGGGTAGTGTGGAGGGCTATTGTAGTTTGCACAGGACATTGACAGGATGCTGAACTGGGCTGATAAGAGACAGTTGGAGTTCAACCTGGAAAATTGTGAAGCGATTCAGTTTGGAAGGTCAAATTTGAATTCATAATACACGGTTAAATGTAGGATTCATACATTGCAGAAGAACAGTGGGATCTGATGATCCATGTCATAACTCACACAAAGTTTCCACCCAGGTTGATAAGGTTCTTATGAAGCCAGATGATGTTTTCATTAGCATGGGGGTTGGGTTTAAGCAGTGAGGTTATGCTGCAGCTCTATGGAACCCTGGTGAGATCACACTTAGAAAGTTGTGTTCCGTACTGGTCGCCTCGTTATATGAAAGATGTGGAAGCATTGGTGAGTGTACTGAGGAAATTCATCAGGACGCTGCTTGGACTGGAGGGCAGGTCTTGCAAAGAAAATTCAGGGAACTAGGTTGTTTTCTCATTGGAACGTAAAAGAATGGAACATGACTTGATAGAGGTGGACAAGATGATTAGAGGCATAGATAGAGTGGATAGCCAGAAACTTTCACCCAGGACAGAAATGGCTATGATGAGGGGGCATGATTTTAAGGTAATTGGAGGAATATTTATGGGAGATGTCCGAGTTAGGTTCTTTACACAGAGAGTGTGGGTGTGTGGATAGGCACATGAATGATCGTATAATGAAAGGTATGTAGGTTAATCTGATCTTAGAACAGGATAAAATGTTGGCAGGACGTCAAGGGCTGAAGGGCCTGTACTATGATTCCTGTTTCACCAAGCTTGGAGGTTCTCATCAATTCTTGAGTGTGTGAGGGAGTGATGTGTGTGAGATCAGGAAGCTTTGACGAGGTGTTAGGTCAAAATTTAGATTTACGGTGTGCATTGTTACAGTCACCTGAGTGCCAGTACAAAATGTGTAGGTCACCACACACCAAACAGAATCTGCCAAGTTCAGTTATTAACGTGCTTCTTGGCCTGCCATTTGCTGCTGTTTTCTTCAGATATATTCTGTTTGGTGAACCATGTATTAATCTCTGGCCATCCACAGAGATGTAAAATTTCATTTTGATACTGGTGATAATGAAGGTGACATTTATTGGGTATGGTTTCAGAGGTTTCTTTGTGAGTCTCAAGATAGTGCATCAGACTGTCAACTTTTTAACGTCTTTTCCCAGCATCCGGTCCAGGGTGCAGATGTATAGAGTCTGGGAGGTAGGCCAGGTGTCAGCACCATCAGTAAGTTGTGCGGTGTGATTCTGACACTGCATGTCGACACATCTGCCCACTGGGCCAGGCTCTGACTGAAGATGGTTTTTTAAAACTTGGTTGCTGGTCAGCCATTGATATCTAATTTGGACATTATTTGTAGCTACACTGAGACCAGTAATAGTCCGTTAGCGAGCTCCCACCTTTCCCAGGGTGGATTCCAAACTATTTGTCGTGAAGAAATGTTTGACTAACTGCCCTGACCCAGGTTAGAAACTCTTTGCACAGATTTAGGAGCAGGTCAGTGTGTCACTCAGCATCACAGGCAACTGTGAATTCCAGTAACACTGTAAATGATTCCAAATCTTTTGGAAGCCATTTTTAGCGTAGCTCATTGCAAGGTGTTGAGTTTACTGACCCGAACAATAATCAGCTATTAGTTATGTTTCGTGAATTGGGCAAAAATGAGATATGAAGTATGATTGTTCAACTGAACTATAATCTCTGAAAACAATTAGTTCGATTCTATATTTATGAGAGTAAAGTATAAACTCCTATCAAGTTTTTATAACACAAAAATAAAGAATGTACATTTTATTTTGTATCAAATAAAGAACATGGTACCTAACTGTTGTGATCAGAATTATACATTCAATGTCAGGATTCAAAACAATGCATTGCCACGCCAACATTTTGAAAATGGTAGGCTTCTGAATGATTCCATGTTCAGAGTGAGTAAACGATTGGACAATCAAATAGAATTAGCGTTCTTATACATTTTTTATATAAACAATCAGTTAAATTTCTCAGTGAAATGTACGAGCTTCAGCTAATAGCCAGCAATTTAGAAATGGCAATAATTCAACATGCACTGTGAATGATTTATGTTATCACATTTTATCCAAGAATAATTTGAAAACTGCCGACTTTTAGAAAGAATGATACTTAATATGAAATGTGGACAGTGAAAAAAAAGGACATATTATGATGTGAGGGAAAAGTCAGAGCTTTTCAAAGAGATTTCTGCCAAAGCAATGATATATTTGCTTTCGTGATAAGAACATAACATTTAAAATGTTCATGTTCTGCGTAATAAATAGACGACATAATGAGACTGACCTTGCAATATTTGTATTTTAACTGTTTATCCTGCACCAAATAATCAGATATTTGCGAGCACTTAAAACGGGAAATAATCCTATACTGACTTTTAATTGCATCAGACACATGATAGAGTATAAGCCTTTAAAGTACAGGAGGAGGCCATTGGCCACTGTGTGTGCACCAGCTCCAGTAATGTTTCCTAAGCACCTTCCATTTGCCAGCCCTATCTCTGTAGCCCATTAAATTCATAATTTCCAATTATATATGTCCAATTCTTTATTGAATCATCATCTACAAGTCTCCCAGGCAGTCTAATCCAAATCCTAACAACTCTCTCAATAAAGAAGTATTTATGTATCTCAGCCCCAGCTCTTTTGCTGACCATTTTGAAATTAGAACTCCTTGATGCTGTTATGCCAACAAACGGAAACAGAGTTTTCCTGTTTTACTCTGCAACTTTCTTCATACTTTATAAGTTCACATCTTTGTCTGTTCTCCTCCAGGAAGACTAAGCCTTGCAAATACTGTAACAAACACTACATCGGAAAAACAGGCAGAAAACTAGCCACCTGGATGCATGAAGAACAACTAACCAGAAAAAAGACATGACCCACTCTCACTAGATCCTTACATACGGATGAGGAAGTATATCAATTAGACTGGGTCTGCACATCCATCTAGGACAAGCCAAACAGAGACACGCACGAGAATTCCTAGAATCATGGCAGTCCAACCGGAACTCTATCAACATACACATCGATTTTGATTCCATCTAACACTCTCTGAGGAAACGGATCAGGCATGAAATCACCAATACTGGAAATGACATCACTGACTGAAGGAAACCTAAACACATAAATACGAAGTGAGACATAACACCAGCACTTCACCGGAGTCTCACTGTTAATGTTCACTAGGATAGTGATGAACCATCGGAAAATGAACTCTCCAACTCAGCGAGCAAACTGACATCCAGAAGAAATACAATTTCTCTCGTCCTTTCTTTAACTCAAGCCTTCAGTCCAGTTAACATTCTCACTATTTATAAGGTTATTGGTATTCTTCTGCAAAGTAATGTAGTGTCGGTCTGATTGTGTGTGTGAATGTGTGTGTGTGTGTGTGTGAGAGGGAGAGAGAGAGAGAGAGAGAGAGACAGAACAATCGTCTGTAATCTCGGAATTACTCCCCGTGGCATATGGAAAAGAGGTAAGGATTAGGACAGCGGTATAGCTTAACATGGTGTAAAAATCAAGTTCAGAGTTGCTGGTTTCAGATTTTTGGATTATTGGGATTTCTTCCAGGACAGGTGGGACCAGTACAAAAAAGACAGATTGCGTCTTAACTGGAGGAGCAACAACATCCTTTTGGGGAGCTTTGCTCGTGCATGTCGAATGGATTTAAACTAATAAACCAGGAGTTTGGTAACCAAAGCAGCGGGTCAGAAACTGAGTAGAAGGTCCGGAAAAATAGCATATCAGGCATGGCCAGTCTAATGACCATGCTGAGGGAAGGAATCATATCAGTTCACATTGTGAGATGGAAGTTGGAATAAATGATAGAGATGAGGCTCAGGTTTATCAGGGATTCACAAATGAGGATGGAGAGTGTGGGAGATGTGAGGGATTGAGGTGTGAGAGATGAGGAAGACAGTGCACAAGAAAATATTAAAGGGTAAATATTGAAGGGGTGGAGTGGAGTGGGGAATTCTGTGATAAATAACTGGCAGCAAAACACAGGAAAACGTGCTGTTTGTCAAAGTGAATATCTGGGAAGTGATTTATTATGCTTCAGAGAAATAGCACCCTCATAGCTAGAAGTCGGCATTATATTGAAGGAAAATCTGTGTCCATGACACTGCTGTAGCTATAATAACGGTGGTAAACAGCTGGAAAAATGCTCGCACTGTTGTTAGACAATGCTTGCACTGAGCATGTGAATTACTCTGGATGTTCCCAGAGATGGCTTGGATGCTGTAGGTGAAGAAAGGGCTGAAACTCCATGAGATGATTCTGGTTTGTGATCTAGCCACTTACTGAGTCCAGTCAAAAGAACAAACCAGCAACTGCCATTGCTTATTGCTTCAGAATATATCAGAACATTCATGGCTGCCAACGCATAGAATCATGAAACGAATTAAAGGCCTATCACATCTGTGCCAGCAAGTGCACATCCAAAGGCTTTGTAAACGTTTGTGAGGTTACCTCCCTCAACGACCCTCCTAGACAATGCATTCCAGATTCATACCACCCTCTCAGTGCGAAACACATTCCATAAATCCTCTCTCAAATCCCTGCCTTTCATTTTAAAAATGCGTTCCTTTGTTTCGACCCTTTCACTAAGGGAAACAGCTTCTCTTTATTCATCTTCTCCATACCCCTATACTCCAGTATACCTGGAGCAGGTTCCCTCCTCAACCTTCCCTGCTGCAAAGAAAAAACGAGAAAATTTAGCCCTCCCCATTCATAGTTTGAGTACTCACTTGTTTTATTACTTCTGACATGCATCATCCCACATTTATTAGTGTTACATTTCATTGGCCATTGATCTGGCTATCTGAATAATCTATTTATATTCTCTTGATTGTGAGCCACTCAGCTCAGCTTTGTGTCATCCACAACATTGGTCAGCATTCCACTGCCCCCCCCCCCGCCCCCCCCCCCACCACCATTTTCCACATGCTCACCATCGTCATTTATGAATATCACAAGCAAACCGTGATTTACTTCCTGTTTCCCAGATGTTATTCAGAGGAAGATTTGAGAATTCCTTCTCTGTTTTTTCTTATTTTGGTCAATTTACAGAGTGATTTGGTTAACATCTTTTATGAAGAAGCCAGAATTAACAGTTTTGACACAGAGTTGAATTCACCTTTCACACTTTGTTTGTTTTATTCATCAAGCTTGTAAATAATTTAGGATGAACTAGGGTTTGGCATCTTGCACTGGAACATTAACCTTTTGGAGGCACTGCAATAGCCAGAGCTGGAGACATTTTTCATCTGCAGGATGGACACAGACTAATTCATTGTTTGTTTAAATCAGCTAGTGTGATGAGGATAAATACTCAATTAAATTCTATGTTATGGACAAACTGAAGGAGATCAAATCATATTCTCATGTCTACGTTGAATTGGAAGCAAATACATACTGTAAAGAAAAACCAAAAATGTTGAAACACCACACAAGACAAGAAAAAAAATCCTCTGCACTTGATACAGAAAGGTAGAGTACATGTATCATCTTAACAAGAATCAAGTGATAGAAAAGAAAGAACATGAAATCTTTTCTTAATTTTGAACGGAAACCTGATCTCGATTTTCCTGAACAGTGATGTTTTGGCACCCAACTCCGCTTCCCCCAAAACAAGTTTTTCCTTGTCACTAAAACTTCATCCGTCATTCTTCCTCCTTTGTCCTACCCTTTCCTCACACTCCTACTTCCCTTGCACTACCCCTTCTGCTGCTACTGGCTCTTCCACTGATGATTTCCCTTTACATCCTCCTTTTGCCACTCCCACTGTAAGTTACACCAATTCCCCAATTACTCCCACTTCATCTGACCATCGCATTCCCTTTTTGCTTTCCAACTGGGATGATGGGAGCCGCTGGCTTCTGTTCTGCTATTGATCATCAGTGAATGTTGAGATTGGGATGATCAATGTCCAATCGAAACAGACAATAGTGTGTGTCTGTCACTGTCTGATGCACCGTGAACAGGATGGTTTTGTTCCCTATGGTCCAGAGCGGAGTATCTTTCTGTCTCTGTGTCACAGTGCACAACCAACCAGTCTCATCACAAATAGGATGAACCTTTCCTCAAAATCAGAAGTCCATGCATCAGTTTTCCCTTAAACATTGTGAGTACAGTGAGCACATTTTTCAAACAAGCCGTGTTTTACACTTTTGCTTTTTATTATTTTAACGGTTTACCTCTTTTGAGGTGAGATCAGAGTAACTCCCCTTGCATCAAAGTAGTATTTGATTTATGTGGCATCACGGACCCTGAGTAAACAGGGGTCAATGGGAATCGGAGGAAATTCTGTCCTGGTAATTTCCCCACTGAACGATGACACCTTCCCCAGAGCTTTTGTGAATGACAAATAAACTCTGCCCTTGCTAATACCTGCCAAAACCATGGATGACTTTGTCCTGTTGATAGCATCAACATTTCTTATGTTTTCACAGTTTTGTCTAAAATCTCAGAAAAGTAAGACTTTGCTGATTGAGTGTCACTCCAATGAAATCAGGGCATTACAAGAAGATTACGTTCATTTTCATTCAGTTACTTCCTGAGGACTGATCATGTGATTGCAGTGCCTGTGATATCAACATTTTATCTGTGCAAAAGCATCACATCTCATTGGCTCAAGGCTGCACCACTCCCCAATTCTATTTCTTTCTCCGCTCATTCGCCATGCTCATCAGATATATGAGGCGCACAAGATGCAATAACACAGAGATGTCTATGACCCCTTGGAACCTGCCTCCCCACCCTTGCCCTGCACTCTGACTGCATCCCCTCCCCCAAATGCACCTCCTGTCGTACCTTCACCCTCCCTCCTACCCTTCCACACTCTGATGTTGAATGTTCTGTACTTAACAATGGTCTCAGCGTTATCCCACTGTGTCCCGACTTCAATGAATTTCGGTACAGCATGACGTTGAACTCTTCTCCCACCATCTTCTCCTCAGTGCCCATTTCTTTGGGCAAAGATTCTGCTCCCTGTTCCACAGACTCTTCGCCTAGCTCCAATACTCTTCCTCCACCTGGACCTCTCCCTCTGCGGTTTACTAGAACTCAATGTGTTCATTGACAATGTTCGATGTGACATTGGTTGTCTTAATTTCTCTGCATCCCCTCACCGAATCCAACAAATCACCCTCTGAACAGGCTGTACGCCGTGTGCTTTGATCCAACCCTGACTTTGTCATTCAGCCTGTGCTGGTAAGGGTGATGCTGCTGTAGTCTGGTGGACTGACCTCTACATTGCAGAGACTGAAGGCCAGCTCTCTGTTATCTCATCATATCACCTGCTGGTCCCGACCATGGCACATCAGGCATTGTATCAACTATGATAATTGACCACATTTCATATGGTCAGTCAAACCGTGCTTGCCCCCACCTAACGGTCCCCAAGCTGATGGTCCTCTGATAGCAGAGCTCACTTCTATCTCCTCCTGAAAATCCACAAACAGAACTGCCTGGGCAGACCCATTGCTTCAGCCTGCTCCTGCCACACAGAGGGTGTGCATGGATACACACGTGGGCTCCAGTCATACCTGTTTCTTCAAGGGGTACATAGACAATTCCCTGTTCCACTTCTATTCCAGACCCATCCACAACTGTTTCTCCAGTGCATAGATTATATCATCGGTTCTGCTTCTCTCTCTTGTCCTGAATTTGCAAAAAAAACATCGATTTCACTTCCAATTTGCATCACTCCTTCACTTTCACCTCTGACTCATCACTTCCTTTTCTCAGCATCTCTGTTTCCATCTCTGGGGATCGACAGGCCACTAATATCCAGTATTAACCAACTGACTGCCACAGCTACCTGGAGTATATACCCTCACAACCTGTTTATTGCTAATACTCCATTCCATTCCACCAATTTGTCTGTCTCCACTGCATTGCTTCTGATGATGTCAATTTCCAAAATCTCCACCTTCTTCCTCAACTGAGAATATCCCAGCACTGTTCTCGAGAGGGCCCTCAACCAGGTCTGACCCACCTCTTGCATTTCTATTTTCACCGTCTCTCTACCCTCTTGCAACAGCGCGACAATTCCTCTTTTCCTGGCCTACCATCCCATCAGCACTAACATGAAGTGAATCATCAGCCGCCATTTCCCCCACCTCCAGCAAGATGCCATCACCAGATACGTATTTCCCTCCTCTCCCTTGTCCGCCTTCTGGAGGGTCCAGGACACCCTGGTTCACTCTTTATTCACTCCCATTACCCCGCCCTCACCCCCATCATAGGCCCACTTTACTTGCCCCTGCCGAAAGTGTAACATGTTCGCACTTCTGTCCTCCTTTCTCACGATCCAAGGGCCCACCCACACCGTACCAATGAAGCAGCACCTTACCGACATTTCCCACAATTAGTCTACTCGATTCGCTTCTCACAATGTGGTCTCCTCTACATTGGGGAAACTAACGGTATCCTGGGTGACCGCTTCACTGAACATCCAAAGTGATCTATACAAATGACCCTGAGCTTCCAGTTGCCTGCCAAGTTTAATACCTCATCCTGTTCCCTGGCCAATATCTCTGTGTCAGGCTTGATGCAGTGTCCCAGGAAAAGTCTGTGCAAACTGGAAGAACAACGCCTCATTTACCATGTGAGGACCCTACAGCCCTTCAGACTCAAAATCAAGTCCAATTATTTTCGGCCCTGAACTCCCCAATGTCCTCACCCCCGACCAATAATACACCAGGCCCAGTTCTCACATCGCCTTCCATTGCACACCCTCTATGTTTAGCCACGAACAATCTCCATTAACAGCTGTCCAGTCCCTTCTGCATATCAACCAACATTTTCCTAGCTACCATCATTTCTGAGGAAGGGTCACTGAACCCAAAACGTTAACTGTGATTTCTCTTCACGGATGCTGCCACACCTACAGAGCTTTAGAAGCAACTTCTGTTTTTGTTTCAACATTTTCTTGGCACTTTTTCACAATCCAATACATCATCAATATTTAGAGCCTTGTCAAACATAGGAACTTTGTAATTTTTCATTTAATGTCCATAACAAACTACTCGAGATCCAAGTGAGACAGGGGCTTTGCTGTTAACGTTCAGATCAGACAATTTGTCGCAGTTCAGAAAGAAAAAGAAATCGAAAGAGCTAGAGCAAAACTCAACAAATCTGGCAGAATTTGAGCAGAGATGCATGGAATTAACCTTTGACTTTTCAGAAATGTCACATCATAATCAATGCGTTAACTCTGTTTCTCTCTGCAGATACTTCTTCATGTTTTTATTTCGTTTCTCCACCATTTTCAGTTTGTATCTCATGTTTGCATATCATTTTATCTCATGTTTCTTGACAGGTCCATATGCTGACCTTGGTTATATTTGGACACTGTGGTCCTATTACAGTTGGTGTGTCTGTGACACGTGTATTAAGGCCGAAATCTGTTTCTTCTATAAGATTCAAAGAGAAAAAAAACATGTTTCTGAATATCCTGTAAATCTCAGAAAACCACTGTATTAAAACACTTTTCATTGCAACTGAACTTCATGACATAATAAAAATCGATTTTTGTTGATGGAACAGTCTGTGTCCTTTATTGAACCAGCTTGTCCGCATTCCCCACCCGCCCCCCCGCCCCAGCCCCCCCCCCACCCCGCCGCCGCCAATAGGCTTTCAGTACATATCACAGAATTATTACAGCAAAGGTTGAGGAAACTCAACCCAATGTCTCTTCCACCTTAGAATGAACTGTATCTCTTACTGTTATTCTGCATACTGGTAACTGAAAGCATTCTATTCGTGAGATATGGTAACTGCTCTGCGATTTTAACTACAGTGTTCCTTTCATAAGCCGATATGGTGTAAAGTGAAGAAGCATTCATTTGTATGGGAAAAATTTCGGCAATCTTCGTAAAAGTGAAAATGCTCTTTGGATTTGTTTTGATTAGCGAAAAGAGGTCCCAATGTAGGTCACTTGGAAAGGGAAGCGGGGAAAAGCGAACTTTTTAAATGCAGGGGATACCTGTATTTAGGTGGGCATGTCATCAGCGAACTTGCAGCTGGCATTGTTTGGAATTTGGCAACACAGCCGTGTGTGGACAGGGAGTACAGTAGGGGGCTGAGGATGCATGCTTGGGGTATCCAGTGTTGAGTGTGATTGTGGTCGAGGTGCAGATACCTCCCTTCACAGATTGTGGTCTGTGGGTCTGAAACCGGGGGATCAAGTTGCAGAGGGTGGAGCCGCGACTAAGGTCACGGAATTTTGAGACAGTCTGGAGGGGATAACGATATTGAAGGTGGAGCTGTCGTCAGTGAGCAGGAGTCTGGTGTAAGTGTCCTTGTTGTCGAGATGTCCCAGGGATGAGTGCAGGGATCGGGGTATGGCATCCGTTCTGGACCTGTTACATCAGTAGGCAAATTATAAGGGATCAGGTCAGGCTGGGAGACTGGAGCTGATGTGGGCCATAACCAGCCTTTCAAATCACTCCATATTTATTGAGGTCGGAGCCACTGGGCGGTAGTCATTAAGGCACGTTACATGTGCTTTCTCACTTACGAGGATGATGGTGGTCTTCTCGAAGCAGGTTGGGAATTCGGCTTGTAAGAGGGAGAAGCTGCATTTGTCTATGAATACCTCTACCAGTTGGTCCTCATAGGCTCTGAGTACACAACCGGGAACATCGTCCAGGTCTGTCGCTTCCCTTGCCTTGACTCTCAGGAAGACTGACCATGTCTGCAGCGGTGACAGCGGGCAGATACATCCGGGGCTGTCGGGACAGGTTTTAACCTGGCAGTCACACAGTCATTCATCATAGACATTCCTTCCCCCACCTCCCTCCATCATCATCAACACACAGTTTGTCCAGACAGAATGCCATCAATAGACTGGGATTGTGCACAATAATGAAGTAAACTCACCACAAAACGGGGCAGGGTGTGCTTCTACTGAGAGTCAGTGGAGCAGGGAGTGAAGACTGTGCAGGTGTAATTCCACTCAAGCCATTGCTTCAACATGAATGGAGTCAAGCACCTTGAGTGTTGTGCCTTGTAGATGGTGGGCAGTCCTTAGGGATACAGGAAATGTATTATATATGGACAAATTGGACAAAGGAGCTGAGGGCAGCTTTGCTAAGTTTGAAGATGATGCAGTGATGGTTTGCTGGGAAGATGATATTG